>NW_019272551.1:20815-21186 GCF_002738345.1 Cucurbita maxima | reverse complement strand
TCGGTTTTTTTAGCACGTACTTAGAACGTCCGAGATTTGGGTTTCCGAAGTAGGGTTCGATTTGAAGCACACTTTTACTGTTTTATGCACTCCGTTTCTTCGAAATTCTATTCTAAATCATCAAGCCTAATCATTCCCCCCAAAACATCCAAAAAAATTCGACCGTGACTCAGTTTTTTAGCACGTACTTCAAACGTCTCAGATTTAAGTTTCCGAAGTAGGGTTCGATTTGCAGCACACTTTGACTGTTTTATGCACTCCGTTTCTTCGAAATTCTATTCTAAATCATCAAGCCTAATCATTCCCCACAAAACTTCCAAAAAACGTCGAGCGTGACTCGGTTTTTTTAGCACGTACTTCAAACGTCCCAG
>NW_019272551.1:19472-20755 GCF_002738345.1 Cucurbita maxima | reverse complement strand
CAAAACTTCCAAAAAACTTCGACCGTGACTCGGTTTTTTTAGCACGTACTTCAAACGTCCCAGATTTGGGTTTCCGACGTAGGGTTCGATTTGAATCACACTTTTACTGTTTTATGCACTTCGTTTCTTCGAAATTCTATTCTAAATCATCAAGCCTAATCATTCCCCACAAAACTTCCAAAAAACGTCGAGCGTGACTCGGTTTTTTTAGCACGTACTTCAAACGTCCCAGATTTGGGTTTTCGAAGTAGGGTTCCATTTGCAGCACACTTTTACTGTTTTATGCACTCCGTTTCTTCGAAATTCTACTCTAAATCATCAAGCCTAATCATTCCCCACAAAACTTCCAAAAAACGTCGAGCGTGACTCGGTTTTTTTAGCACGTACTTCAAACGTCCCAGATTTGGGTTTCCGAAGTAGGGTTCGATTTGAAGCANTGATGCACACTTTTACTGTTTTATGCACTCTGTTTCTTCGAAATTCTATTCTAAATCATCAAGCCTAATCATTCCCCCCAAAACTTCCTAAAAACGTCGACCGTGACTCGGTTTTTTAGCACGTACCTCAAACGTTCCTGATTTGGGTTTACGAAGTAGGGTTCGACTTGAAGCACACTTTTACTATTTTATGCACTCCGTTTCTTCGAAATTCTATTCTAAATCATCAAGCCTAATCATTCCCCCCAAAACTNATTCTAAATCATCAAGCCTAATCATTCCCCACAAAACTTCCAAAAAACGTCGAGCGTGACTCGGTTTTTTTAGCACGTACTTCAAACGTCCCAGATTTTGGTTTCCGAAGTAGGGTTCGATTTGAAGTACACTTTTACTTTTTTATGCACTCCGTTTCTTCGAAATTCTATTCTAAATCATCAAGCCTAATCATTCCCCCCAAAACTTCCAAAAAACTTCGACCGCGACTCGGTTTTTTTAGCACGTACTTCAAATGTCCCAGATTTGGGTTTTCGAAGTAGGGTTCGATTTGAAGCACACTTTTACTGTTTTATGCACTCCGTTTCTTCGAAATTCTATTCTAAATCATCAAGCCGAATCATTCCCCCCAAAACTTCCAAAAAACGTCGACCGTCAATCGGTTTTTTTAGCACGTACTTTAAACGTCTCAGATTTGGGTTTTCGAAGTAGGGTTCGAATTGAAACACACTTTTACTATTTTATGCACTCCGTTTCTTCGAAATTCTATTCTAAATCATCAAGCCTAATCATTTCCCCCAAAACTTCCAAAAAACTTCGACCGTGACTCGATTTCTTAGCACGTACTTCATA
>NW_019272551.1:18247-19282 GCF_002738345.1 Cucurbita maxima | reverse complement strand
AGGGTTTGACTTGAAGCACACTTTTACTGTTTTATGCACTCCGTTTCTTCGAAATTCTATTCTAAATCATCAAGCCTAATCATTTCCCACAAAACTTCCAAAAAACGTCGAGCGTGACTCGGATTTTTAGCACCTACTTCAAACGTCCCAGATTTGGGTTTCCGAAGTAGGGTTCGATTTGAAGCACACTTTTACTGTTTTATGCACTCTGTTTCTTCGAAATTCTATTCTAAATCATCAAGCCTAATCATTCCCCACAAAACTACCAAAAAACGTCGACTGTCAATCGGTTTTTTTAGCACGTACTTCAAACGTCCCAGAGTTGGGTTTCCGAAGTAGGGTTCGGTTTGAAGCACACTTTTACTGTTTTATGTACTCTGTTTCTTCGAAATTCTATTCTAAATCATAAAGCCTAATCATTCCCCACAAAACTTCCAAAAAACGTCGAGCGTGACTCGGTTTTTTTAGCACGTACTTCAAACGTCCCAGATTTGGGTTTCCGAAGTAAAGTTCGATTTAAAGCACAATTTTACTGTTTTATGCACTCCGTTTCTTTAAAATTCTATTCTAAATCATCAAAGCCTAATCATTCCCCACAAAACTTCCAAAAAACGTCGAGCGTGACTCGGATTTTTAGCACGTACTTCAAACGTCCCAGATTTGGGTTTCCGAAGTAGGGTTCGAATTGAAACACACTTTTACTATTTTATGCACTCCGTTTCTTCGAAATTCTATTCTAAATCATCAAGCCTAATCATTCCCCCCAAAACTTCCAAAAAACTTCGACCGTGACTCGNTTTTTTAGCACGTACTTCAAACGTCCCAGATTTGGGTTTCCGAAGTAGGGTTCGATTTGAAGCACACTTTTACTGTTTTATGCACTCCGTTTCTAATCATCAAGCCTAATTATTCCCCCCAAAACTTCCAAAAAACGTCGACCGTGACTCGGTTTTTTTAGCACGTACTTCAAACGTCCCTGATTTGGGTTTCCGAAGTAGGGTTCGATTTGAAGCACACTTTTACTGTTTTATGCAC
>NW_019272551.1:16444-18224 GCF_002738345.1 Cucurbita maxima | reverse complement strand
AAAAACTTCGACCGTGACTCGGTTTTTTAGCACGTACTTCAAACGTCCCAGATTTGGGTTCCCGAAGTAGGGTTCGATTTGAAGCACACTTTTACTGTTTTATGCACTCCGTTTCTTCGAAATTCTACTCTAAATCATCAAGCCTAATCATTCCCCCCAAAACTTCCAAAAAACGTCGACCGTGACTCGGTTTTTTTAGCACGTACTTCAAACGTCCCTGATTTAGGTTTCCGAAGTAGGGTTCGATTTGAAGCACACTTTTACTGTTTTATGCACTCCGTTTCTTCGAAATTCTATTCTAAATCATCAAGCCTAATCATTCCCCCCAAAACTTCCAAAAAACTTCGACCGTGACTCGGTTTTTTAGCACGTACTTCAAACGTCCCAGATTTGGGTTCCTGAAGTAGGGTTCGATTTGAAGCACACTTTTACTGTTTTATGCACTCCGTTTCTTCGAAATTCTATTCTAAATCATCAAGCCTAATCATTCCCCCCAAAACTTCCAAAAAACTTCGACCGTGACTCGGTTCTTTTAGCACGTACTTCAAACGTCCCAGAGTTGGGTTTTCCAAGTAGGGTTCGATTTGAAGCACACTTTTAGTGTTTTATGCACTCCGTTTCTTCGAAATTCTATTCTAAATCATCAAGCCTAATCCGTCCCTACAAAACTTCCAAAAAACGTCGACCTTGACTCGGTGTTTTTAGCACGTACTTCAAACGTTTCAGATTTGGGTTCCCGAAGTAGGGTTCGATTTGAAGCACACTTTTACTGTTTTATGCACTCCGTTTCTTCGAAATTCTATTCTAAATCATCAAGCCTAATCATTCCCCCCAAAACTTCCAAAAAACTTCGATCGTGACTCGGTTTTTTAGCACGTACTTCAAACGTCCCAGATTTGGGTTCCCGAAGTAGGGTTCGATTTAAAGCACACTTTTACTGTTTTATGCACTCCGTTTCTTCGAAATTCTATTCTAAATCATCAAGCCTAATCATTCCCCCCAAAACCTCCAAAAAACTTCGACCGTGACTCGGTTTTTTAGCACGTACTTCAAACTTCCCAGATTTGGGTTTCCAAAGTAGGGTTCGATTTGAAGCACACTTTTACTGTTTTAAGCACTCCGTTTCTTAGAAATTCAACTCTAAATCATCAAGCCTAATCATTCCCCCCAAAACTTCCGAGCCTAATCATTCCCCCCAAAACTTCCAAAAAACTTCGACCGTCAATCAGTTTTTTTAGCACGTACTTCAAACGTCCCAGATTTGGGTTTCCGAAGTAGGGTTCGATTTGAAGCACACTNCCGTGACTCGGTTTTTTTAGCACGTACTTCAAACGTCCCAGATTTGGGTTTCCGAAGTAGGGTTCGATTTGAAGCACACTATTACTCTTTTATGCACTCCGTTTCTTAGAAATTCTACTCTAAATCATCAAGCNCGATTTGAAGCACACTTTTACTGTTTTATGCACTCCGTTTCTTCGAAATTCTATTCTAAATCATCAAGCCTAATCATTCCTCACAAAACATCCAAAAAACTTCGACCGTGACTCGGTTTTTTAGCACATACTTCAAACGTCCCAGATTTGGGTTTCCGAAGTAGAGTTCGACTGGAAGCACACTTTTACTATTTTATGCACTCCGTTTCTTCGAAATTCTATTCTAAATCATCAAGCCTAATCATTCCCCACAAAACTTCCAAAAAACGTCGATCGTCAATCGGTTTTTTTAGCACGTACTTCAAACGTCCCAGATTTGGGTTTCCGAAGTAGGGTTCGATTTGAAG
>NW_019272551.1:0-16333 GCF_002738345.1 Cucurbita maxima | reverse complement strand
GTACTTCAAACGTCCCAGATTTGGGTTTCCGAAGTAGGGTTCGATTTGAAGCACACTTTTACTGTTTTATGCACTCCGTTTCTTCGAAATTATATTCTAAATCATCAAGCCTAATCATTCCCCCCAAAACTTCCAAAAAACGTCGAGTGTGACTCGGTTTTTTTAGCACGTATTTCAAACGTCCCAGATTTGGGTTTTCGAAGTAGGGTTCGATTTGAAGCACACTTTTACTGTTTTATGCACTCCGTTTCTTCGAAATTCTATTCTAAATCATCAAGCCGAATCATTCCCCCCAAAACTTCCAAAAAACGTCGACCGTGACTCGGTTTTTTAGCACGTACTTCAAACGTCCCTGATTTGGGTTTACGAAGTAGGGTTCGAATTGAAACACACTTTTACTATTTTATGCACTCCGTTTCTTCTAAATTCTATTCTAAATCATCAAGCCTAATCATTCCCCATAAAACATCCAAAAAACGTCGAGCATGACTCGGTTTTTTTAGCACGTACTTCAAACGTTTCAGATTTGGGTTTCCGAAGTAGGGTTCGATTTGAAGCACACTTTTACTGTTTTATGCACTCTTTTTCTTCGAAATTCTATTCTAAATCATCAAGCCTAATCATTCCCCACAAAACTTCCAAAAAACGTCGAGCGTGACTCGGTTTTTTTAGCACGTACTTCAAACGCCCCAGATTTNTTTTATGCACTCCGTTTCTTCGAAATTCTATTCTAAATCATCAAGCCTAATCATTCCCCACAAAACTTCCAAAAAACGTCGAGCGTGACTCGGTTTTTTAAGCACGTACTTCAAACGCCCCAGATTTTGGTTTCCGAAGTNACACTTTTACTTTTTTATGCACTCCGTTTCTTCGAAATTCTATTCTAAATCATCAAGCCTAATCATTCCCCCCAAAACTTCCAAAAAACGTCGATCGTCAATCGGTTTTTTTAGCACGTACTTCAAACGTCCCAGATTTGGGTTTCCGAAGTAGGGTTCGATTTGAAGCACACTTTTACTGTTTTATGCACTCCGTTTCTTCGAAATTCTATTCTAAATCATCAAGCCTAATCATTCCCCCCAAAACTTCCCAAAAACTTCGACCGTGACTCGATTTTTTAGCACGTAATTCAAACGTCCCAGATTTAGGTTTCCGAAGTAGGGTTCGATTTGATTCACATTTTTACTGTTTTATGCACTCTGTTTCTTCGAAATTCTATTCTAAATCATCAAGCCTAATCATTCCCCCCAAAACTTCCTAAAAACGTCGACCGTGACTCGGTTTTTTAGCACGTATCAAGCCTAATCATTCCCCCCAAAACTTCCTAAAAACGTCGACCGTGACTCGGTTTTTTAGCACGTACTTCAAACGTCCCTGATTTGGGTTTACGAAGTCGGGTTCGACTTGAAGCACACTTTTACTATTTTATGCACTCCGTTTCTTCGAAATTCTATTCTAAATCATCAAGCCTAATCATCACACTTTTACTATTTTATGCACTCCGTTTCTTCGAAATTCTATTCTAAATCATCAAGCCTAATCATTTCCCCCAAAACTTCCAAAAAACTTCGACCGTGACTCGATTTCTTAGCACGTACTTCATACGTCCCAGATTTGGGTTTCTGAAGTAGGGTTCGATTTGATGCACACTTTTACTGTTTTATGCACTCCGTTTCTTCGAAATTCTATTCTAAATCTTCAAGCCTAATCATTCCCCCTAAAACTTCCAAAAAACGTCGATCGTGACTCGGTTTTTTAGCACGTACATCAAACGTCCCAGATTTGGGTTTCCGAAGAAGGGTTTGACTTGAAGCACACTTTTACTGTTTTATGCACTCCGTTTCTTCGAAATTCTATTCTAAATAGGGTTTGACTTGAAGCACACTTTTACTGTTTTATGCACTCCGTTTCTTCGAAATTCTATTCTAAATCATCAAGCCTAATCATTTCCCACAAAACTTCCAAAAAACGTCGAGCGTGACTCGGATTTTGAGCACGTACTTCAAACGTCCCAGATTTGGGTTTCCGAAGTAGGGTTCGATTTGAAGCACACTTTTACTGTTTTATGCACTCTGTTTCTTCGAAATTCTATTCTAAATCATCAAGCCTAATCATTCCCCACAAAACTTCCAAAAAACGTCGAGCGTGACTCGGTTTTTTTAGCACGTACTTCAAACGTCCCAGATTTGGGTTTCCGAAGTAGAGTTCGATTTAAAGCCCACTTTTACTGTTTTATGCACTCCGTTTCTTCGAAAGTCTATTCTAAATCATCAAGCCTAATCATTTCCCCCAAAATTTCCAAAAAAATTCGACCGTGACTCGGTTTTTTTAGCACATACTTCAAACGTCCCAAATTTGGGTTTCCGAAGTAGGGTTCGATTTGCAACACACTTTTACTGTTTTATGCACTCCGTTTCTTCGAAATTCTATTCTAAATCATCAAGCCTAATCATTCCCCCCAAAACTTCCAAAAAACTTCGACCGTGACTCGGTTTTTTTAGCACGTACTTAGAACGTCCGAGATTTGGGTTTCCGAAGTAGGGTTCGATTTGAAGCACACTTTTACTGTTTTATGCACTTCGTTTCTTCGAAATTCTATTCTAAATCATCAAGCCTAATCATTCCCACCAAAACATCCAAAAAAATTCGACCGTGACTCAGTTTTTTAGCACGTACTTCAAACGTCTCAGATTTAAGTTTCCGAAGTAGGGTTCGATTTGCAGCACACTTTGACTGTTTTATGCACTCCGTTTCTTCGAAATTCTATTCTAAATCATCAAGCCTAATCATTCCCCCCAAAACTTCCAAAAAACTTCGACCGTGACTCGGTTTTTTTAGCACGTACTTCAAACGTCCCAGATTTGGGTTTCCGAAGTAGGGTTCGATTTGAAGCACACTTTTACTTTTTTATGCACTCCGTTTCTTCGAAATTCTATTCTAAATCATCAAGCAAAATCATTCCCCACAACACTTCCAAAAAACTTCGACCGTGACTCGGTTTTTTTAGCACGTACTTCAAACGTCCCAGATTTGGGTTTCCGAAGTAGGGTTCGATTTGAAGCACACTTTTACTGTTTTATGCACTCTGTTTCTTCGAAATTCTATTCTAAATCATCAAGCCTAATCATTCCCCACAAAACTTCCAAAAAACGTCGACCGTCAATTGGTTTTTTTAGCACGTACTTCAAACGTCCCAGATTTTGGTTTCCGAAGTAGGGTTCGATTTGAAGCACACTTTTACTGTTTTATGCACTTCGTTTCTTCGAAATTCTATTCTAAATCATCAAGCCTAATCATTCCCCACAAAACATCCAAAAAACGTCGGTTTTTTTAGCACGTATTTCAAACGTCACAGATTTGGGTTTCCGAAGTAGAGTTCGATTTAAAGCACACTTTTACTGTTTTATGCACTCCGTTTCTTCAAAAGTCTATTCTAAAGCATCAAGCCTAATCATTCCCCCCAAAACTTCCAAAAAACTTCGACCGTGACTCGGTTTTTTTAGCACGTACTTCAAACGTCCCAGATTTGGGTTTCCGAAGTAGGGTTCGATTTGAAGCACACTATTACTGTTTTATGCACTCCGTTTCGTCGAAATTCTATTCTAAGTCATCAAGCCTAATCATTCCCCTCAAAACTTCCAAAAAACTTCGACCGTGACTCGATTTTTTAGCACGTACTTCAAACGTCCCAGATTTGGGTTTCCGAAGTAGGGTTCGATTTGAAGCACACTTTTACTGTTTTATGCACTCCGTTTCTTCGAAATTCTATTCTAAATCATCAAGCCTAATCATTCCCCACAAAACTTCCAAAAAACATTGACCGTGACTCGGTTTTTTTAGCACGTACTTCGAACGTCCCAGATTTGGGTTTCCGAAGTAGGGTTCGAATTGAAGCTCACTTTTACTGTTTTATGCACTCCGTTTCTTCGAAATTCTACTCTAAATCATCAANTTTTATGCACTCCGTTTCTTCGAAATTCTATTCTAAATCATCAAGCCTAATCATTCCCCACAAAACTTCCAAAAAACATTGACCGTGACTCGGTTTTTTTAGCACGTACTTCGAACGTCCCAGATTTAGGTTTCCGAAGTAGGGTTCGAATTGAAGCTCACTTTTACTGTTTTATGCACTCCGTTTCTTCGAAATTCTACTCTAAATCATCAAGCCTAATCATTCCCCACAAAACTTCCAAAAAACTTCGACCGTGACTCGGTTTTTTTTGCACGTACTTCAAACGTCCCAGATTTGGGTTTCCGAAGTAGGGTTCGATTTGAAGTACACTTTTACTGTTTTATGCACTCCGTTTCTTCGAAATTCTATTCTAAATCATCAAGCCTAATGATTCCCCCCAAAACTTCCAAAAAACTTCGACCGAGACTCGGTTTTTTTAGCACGTACTTCAAACGTCCCAGATTTGAGTTTTCGAAGTAGGGTTCGATTTGAAGCACACTTTTACTGTTTTATGCACTCCGTTTCTTCGAAATTCTATTCTAAATCATCAAGCCTAATCATTCCCCACAAAACTTCCAAAAAACTTCGACCGTGACTGTGTTTTTTAGCACGTACTTCAAACGTCCCAGATTTGAGTTTCCGAAGTAGGGTTCGATTTGAAGCACACTTTGACTGTTTTATGCACTCCGTTTCTTCGAAATTCTATTCTAAATCATCAAGCCTAATCATTCCCCACAAAACTTCCAAAAAACGTCGAGCGTGACTCGGTTTTTTTAGCACGTACTTCAAACGTCCCAGATTTGGGTTTCCGAAGTAGGGTTCGATTTGAAGCACACTTTTACTGTTTTATGCACTCCGTTTCTTCGAAATTCTATTCTAAATCATCAAGCCTAATCATTCCCCACAAAACTTCCAAAAAACGTCGAGCGTGACTCGATTTTTTTAGCACGTACTTCAAACGTCCCAGATTTGGGTTTCTGAAGTAGGGTTCGATTTGAAGCACACTTTTACTTTTTTATGCACTCCGTTTCTTCGAAATTCTATTCTAAATCATCAAGCCTAATCATTCCCCCCAAAACTTCCAAAAAACGTCGACCGTGACTCGGTTTTTTTAGCACGTACTTCAAACGTCCCAGATTTGGGTTTCCGAAGTAGGGTTCGATTTGAAGCACACTTTTACTGTTTTATGCACTCCGTTTCTTCGAAATTCTATTCTAAATCATCAAGCCTAATCATTCCCCCCAAAACTTCCAAAAAACGTCGACCGTGACTCGGTTTTTTTAGCACGTACTTCAAACGTCCCAGATTTGGGTTTCCGAAGTAGGGTTCGATTTGAAGCACACTTTTACTGTTTTATGCACTCCGTTTCTTCGAAATTCTATTCTAAATCATCAAGCCTAATCATTCCCCCCAAAACTTCCAAAAAACGTCGACCGTGACTCGGTTTTTTTAGCACGTACTTCAAACGTCCCAGATTTGGGTTTCCGAAGTAGGGTTCGATTTGAAGCACACTTTTACTGTTTTATGCACTCCGTTTCTTCGAAATTCTATTCTAAATCATCAAGCCTAATCATTCCCCCCAAAACTTCCAAAAAACGTCGACCGTGACTCGGTTTTTTTAGCACGTACTTCAAACGTCCCAGATTTGGGTTTCCGAAGTAGGGTTCGATTTGAAGCACACTTTTACTGTTTTATGCACTCCGTTTCTTCGAAATTCTATTCTAAATCATCAAGCCTAATCATTCCCCCCAAAACTTCCAAAAAACGTCGACCGTGACTCGGTTTTTTTAGCACGTACTTCAAACGTCCCAGATTTGGGTTTCCGAAGTAGGGTTCGATTTGAAGCACACTTTTACTGTTTTATGCACTCCGTTTCTTCGAAATTCTATTCTAAATCATCAAGCCTAATCATTCCCCCCAAAACTTCCAAAAAACGTCGACCGTGACTCGGTTTTTTTAGCACGTACTTCAAACGTCCCAGATTTGGGTTTCCGAAGTAGGGTTCGATTTGAAGCACACTTTTACTGTTTTATGCACTCCGTTTCTTCGAAATTCTATTCTAAATCATCAAGCCTAATCATTCCCCCCAAAACTTCCAAAAAACGTCGACCGTGACTCGGTTTTTTTAGCACGTACTTCAAACGTCCCAGATTTGGGTTTCCGAAGTAGGGTTCGATTTGAAGCACACTTTTACTGTTTTATGCACTCCGTTTCTTCGAAATTCTATTCTAAATCATCAAGCCTAATCATTCCCCCCAAAACTTCCAAAAAACGTCGACCGTGACTCGGTTTTTTTAGCACGTACTTCAAACGTCCCAGATTTGGGTTTCCGAAGTAGGGTTCGATTTGAAGCACACTTTTACTGTTTTATGCACTCCGTTTCTTCGAAATTCTATTCTAAATCATCAAGCCTAATCATTCCCCCCAAAACTTCCAAAAAACGTCGACCGTGACTCGGTTTTTTTAGCACGTACTTCAAACGTCCCAGATTTGGGTTTCCGAAGTAGGGTTCGATTTGAAGCACACTTTTACTGTTTTATGCACTCCGTTTCTTCGAAATTCTATTCTAAATCATCAAGCCTAATCATTCCCCCCAAAACTTCCAAAAAACGTCGACCGTGACTCGGTTTTTTTAGCACGTACTTCAAACGTCCCAGATTTGGGTTTCCGAAGTAGGGTTCGATTTGAAGCACACTTTTACTGTTTTATGCACTCCGTTTCTTCGAAATTCTATTCTAAATCATCAAGCCTAATCATTCCCCCCAAAACTTCCAAAAAACGTCGACCGTGACTCGGTTTTTTTAGCACGTACTTCAAACGTCCCAGATTTGGGTTTCCGAAGTAGGGTTCGATTTGAAGCACACTTTTACTGTTTTATGCACTCCGTTTCTTCGAAATTCTATTCTAAATCATCAAGCCTAATCATTCCCCCCAAAACTTCCAAAAAACGTCGACCGTGACTCGGTTTTTTTAGCACGTACTTCAAACGTCCCAGATTTGGGTTTCCGAAGTAGGGTTCGATTTGAAGCACACTTTTACTGTTTTATGCACTCCGTTTCTTCGAAATTCTATTCTAAATCATCAAGCCTAATCATTCCCCCCAAAACTTCCAAAAAACGTCGACCGTGACTCGGTTTTTTTAGCACGTACTTCAAACGTCCCAGATTTGGGTTTCCGAAGTAGGGTTCGATTTGAAGCACACTTTTACTGTTTTATGCACTCCGTTTCTTCGAAATTCTATTCTAAATCATCAAGCCTAATCATTCCCCCCAAAACTTCCAAAAAACGTCGACCGTGACTCGGTTTTTTTAGCACGTACTTCAAACGTCCCAGATTTGGGTTTCCGAAGTAGGGTTCGATTTGAAGCACACTTTTACTGTTTTATGCACTCCGTTTCTTCGAAATTCTATTCTAAATCATCAAGCCTAATCATTCCCCCCAAAACTTCCAAAAAACGTCGACCGTGACTCGGTTTTTTTAGCACGTACTTCAAACGTCCCAGATTTGGGTTTCCGAAGTAGGGTTCGATTTGAAGCACACTTTTACTGTTTTATGCACTCCGTTTCTTCGAAATTCTATTCTAAATCATCAAGCCTAATCATTCCCCCCAAAACTTCCAAAAAACGTCGACCGTGACTCGGTTTTTTTAGCACGTACTTCAAACGTCCCAGATTTGGGTTTCCGAAGTAGGGTTCGATTTGAAGCACACTTTTACTGTTTTATGCACTCCGTTTCTTCGAAATTCTATTCTAAATCATCAAGCCTAATCATTCCCCCCAAAACTTCCAAAAAACGTCGACCGTGACTCGGTTTTTTTAGCACGTACTTCAAACGTCCCAGATTTGGGTTTCCGAAGTAGGGTTCGATTTGAAGCACACTTTTACTGTTTTATGCACTCCGTTTCTTCGAAATTCTATTCTAAATCATCAAGCCTAATCATTCCCCCCAAAACTTCCAAAAAACGTCGACCGTGACTCGGTTTTTTTAGCACGTACTTCAAACGTCCCAGATTTGGGTTTCCGAAGTAGGGTTCGATTTGAAGCACACTTTTACTGTTTTATGCACTCCGTTTCTTCGAAATTCTATTCTAAATCATCAAGCCTAATCATTCCCCCCAAAACTTCCAAAAAACGTCGACCGTGACTCGGTTTTTTTAGCACGTACTTCAAACGTCCCAGATTTGGGTTTCCGAAGTAGGGTTCGATTTGAAGCACACTTTTACTGTTTTATGCACTCCGTTTCTTCGAAATTCTATTCTAAATCATCAAGCCTAATCATTCCCCCCAAAACTTCCAAAAAACGTCGACCGTGACTCGGTTTTTTTAGCACGTACTTCAAACGTCCCAGATTTGGGTTTCCGAAGTAGGGTTCGATTTGAAGCACACTTTTACTGTTTTATGCACTCCGTTTCTTCGAAATTCTATTCTAAATCATCAAGCCTAATCATTCCCCCCAAAACTTCCAAAAAACGTCGACCGTGACTCGGTTTTTTTAGCACGTACTTCAAACGTCCCAGATTTGGGTTTCCGAAGTAGGGTTCGATTTGAAGCACACTTTTACTGTTTTATGCACTCCGTTTCTTCGAAATTCTATTCTAAATCATCAAGCCTAATCATTCCCCCCAAAACTTCCAAAAAACGTCGACCGTGACTCGGTTTTTTTAGCACGTACTTCAAACGTCCCAGATTTGGGTTTCCGAAGTAGGGTTCGATTTGAAGCACACTTTTACTGTTTTATGCACTCCGTTTCTTCGAAATTCTATTCTAAATCATCAAGCCTAATCATTCCCCCCAAAACTTCCAAAAAACGTCGACCGTGACTCGGTTTTTTTAGCACGTACTTCAAACGTCCCAGATTTGGGTTTCCGAAGTAGGGTTCGATTTGAAGCACACTTTTACTGTTTTATGCACTCCGTTTCTTCGAAATTCTATTCTAAATCATCAAGCCTAATCATTCCCCCCAAAACTTCCAAAAAACGTCGACCGTGACTCGGTTTTTTTAGCACGTACTTCAAACGTCCCAGATTTGGGTTTCCGAAGTAGGGTTCGATTTGAAGCACACTTTTACTGTTTTATGCACTCCGTTTCTTCGAAATTCTATTCTAAATCATCAAGCCTAATCATTCCCCCCAAAACTTCCAAAAAACGTCGACCGTGACTCGGTTTTTTTAGCACGTACTTCAAACGTCCCAGATTTGGGTTTCCGAAGTAGGGTTCGATTTGAAGCACACTTTTACTGTTTTATGCACTCCGTTTCTTCGAAATTCTATTCTAAATCATCAAGCCTAATCATTCCCCCCAAAACTTCCAAAAAACGTCGACCGTGACTCGGTTTTTTTAGCACGTACTTCAAACGTCCCAGATTTGGGTTTCCGAAGTAGGGTTCGATTTGAAGCACACTTTTACTGTTTTATGCACTCCGTTTCTTCGAAATTCTATTCTAAATCATCAAGCCTAATCATTCCCCCCAAAACTTCCAAAAAACGTCGACCGTGACTCGGTTTTTTTAGCACGTACTTCAAACGTCCCAGATTTGGGTTTCCGAAGTAGGGTTCGATTTGAAGCACACTTTTACTGTTTTATGCACTCCGTTTCTTCGAAATTCTATTCTAAATCATCAAGCCTAATCATTCCCCCCAAAACTTCCAAAAAACGTCGACCGTGACTCGGTTTTTTTAGCACGTACTTCAAACGTCCCAGATTTGGGTTTCCGAAGTAGGGTTCGATTTGAAGCACACTTTTACTGTTTCATGCACTCCGTTTCTTCGAAATTCTATTCTAAATCATCGAGCCTAATCATTCCCCCCAAAACTTCCAAAAAACGTCGACCGTGACTCGGTTTTTTTAGCACGTACTTCAAACGTCCCAGATTTGGGTTTCCGAAGTAGGGTTCGATTTGAAGCACACTTTTACTGTTTTATGCACTCCGTTTCTTCGAAATTCTATTCTAAATCATCAAGCCTAATCATTCCCCACAAAACTTCCAAAAAACGTCGACCGTGACTCGGTTTTTTTAGCACGTACTTCAAACGTCCCAGATTTGGGTTTCCGAAGTAGGGTTCGATTTGAAGCACACTATTACTGTTTTATGCACCCCGTTTCGTCGAAATTCTATTCTAAATCATCAAGCCTAATCATTCCAAACAAAATTTCCAAAAAACGTCGACCGTGACTCGGTTTTTTTAGCACGTACTTCAAACGTCCCAGATTTGGGTTTCCGAAGTAGGGTTCGATTTGAAGCAATCTTTTACTGTTTTATGCACTCCGTTTCTTCGAAATTCTATTCTAAATCATCAAGCCTAATCATTCCTCACAAAACTTCCAAAAAACTTCGAACGTGACTCGGTTTGTTTGGCACGTACTTCAAACGTCCCAGATTTGGGTTTCCGAAGTAGGGTTCGATTTGAAGCACACTTTTACTGTTTTATGCACTCCGTTTCTTCGAAATTCTATTCTAAATCATCAAGCCGAATCATTCCCCACAAAATTTCCAAAAAACTTCGACCGTGACTCGGTTTTTTTAGCACGTACTTCAAAAGTCCTAGTTTTTTGTTTTCGAAGTAGGGTTCGATTTGAAGCACACTTTTACTGTTTTATGCACTCCGTTTCTTCGAAATTCTATTCTAAATCATCAAGCCTAATCATTCCTCACAAAACTTCCAAAAAACTTCGACCGTGACTCGGTTTTTTTAGCACGTACTTCAAAAGTCCTAGTTTTTTGTTTTCGAAGTAGGGTTCGATTTGAAGCACACTTTTACTGTTTTACGCACTCCGTTTCTTCGAAATTCTATTCTAAATCATCAAGCCTAATCATTCCCCACAAAACTTCCAAAAAACGTCGAGCGTGACTCGGTTTTTTAGCACGTACTTCAAAAGTCCTAGTTTTTTGTTTTCGAAGTAGGGTTCGATTTGAAGCACACTTTTACTGTTTTATGCACTCCGTTTCTTCGAAATTCTATTCTAAATCATCAAGCCTAATCATTCCCCACAAAACTTCCAAAAAACTTCGACCGTGACTCGGTTTTTTTAGCACGTACTTCAAACGTCCCAGATTTGGGTTTCCGAAGTAGGGTTCGATTTGAAGCACACTTTTACTGTTTGATGCACTCCGTTTCTTCGAAATTCTATTCTAAATAATCAAGCCTAATCATTCCCCACAAAACTTCCAAAAAACTTCGACTGTGACTCGGTTTTTTAGCACGTACTTCAAACGTCCCAGATTTGGGTTTCCGAAGTAGGGTTCGATTTGAAGCACACTTTTACTGTTTTATGCACTCCGTTTCTTCGAAATTCTATTCTAAATCATCAAGCCGAATCATTCCCCACAAAATTTCCAAAAAACTTCGACCGTGACTCGGTTTTTTTAGCACGTACTTCAAAAGTCCTAGTTTTGTGTTTTCGAAGTAGGGTTCGATTTGAAGCACACTTTTACTGTTTTATGCACTCCATTTTTTCGAAATTCTATTCTAAATCATCAAGCCTAATCATTCCCCACAAAACTTCCAATAAACGTCGAGCGTGACTCGGTTTTTTTAGCACGTACTTCAAACGTCCCAGATTTGGGTTTCCGAAGTAGGGTTCGATTTGAAGCACACTTTTACTGTTTTATGCACTCCGTTTCTTCGAAATTCTATTCTAAATCATCAAGCCTAATCGTTCCCCACAAAACTTCCAAAAAACGTCGAGCGTGACTCGGTTTTTTTAGCACGTACTTCAAACGTCCCAGATTTGGGTTTTCGAAGTAGGGTTCGATTTGAAGCTCACTTTTACTGTTTTATGCAATCCGTTTCTTCAAAATTCTATTCTAAATCATCAAGCCTAATCATTCCCCACAAAACTTCCAAAAAACTTCGACCGTGACTCGGTTTTTTTCGCACGTACTTCAAACGTCCCAGATTTGGGTTTCCGAAGTAGAGTTCGATTTGAAGCACACTTTTACTGTTTTATGCACTCCGTTTCTTCGAAATTCTATTCTAAATCATCAAGCCTAATCATTCCCCACAAAACTTCCAAAAAACGTCGAGCGTGACTCGGTTTTTTTAGCACGTACTTCAAACGTCCCAGATTAGGGTTTCCGAAGTAGGGTTCGATTTGAAGCACACTATTACTGTTTTATGCACCCCGTTTCGTCGAAAGGGTTTCCGAAGTAGGGTTCGATTTGAAGCACACTATTACTGTTTTATGCACCCCGTTTCGTCGAAATTCTATTCTAAGTAGGGTTCGATTTGAAGCACACTATTACTGTTTTATGCACCCCGTTTCGTCGAAATTCTATTCTAAATCATCAAGCCTAATCATTCCCCACAAAACTTCCAAAAAACGTCGACCGTGACTCGGTTTGTTTGGCACGTACTCCCCAAAATCCTGAGATGGATCGGTCCCTTGAATATGTCGTACTCGTCCCGTCCAGGCCCTATACAAAGGTCGAATTAGCTTGAATTAGTTCCTCTCTTCTTTCTTCCCCTGTAGCAGGAAGAAGTCAACATTCATCTCTCCTACACCTATCCTAAACTGGAAGGAAAGACTGAAGATGAATGAGACCTTGAAACGCGGAGCCCGAGCGGCCGGCGAGCTCAAACGTCCCAGATTTGGGTTTCCGAAGTAGGGTTCGATTTGAAGCACACTTTTACTGTTTTATGCACTCCGTTTCTTCGAAATTCTATTCTAAATCATCAAGCCTAATCATTCCCCACAAAACTTCCAAAAAACGTCGAGCGTGACTCGGTTTTTTTAGCACGTACTTCAAACGTCCCAGATTTGGGTTTCCGAAGTAGGGTTCGATTTGAAGCACACTTTTACTGTTTTATGCACTCCGTTTCTTCGAAATTCTATTCTAAATCATCAAGCCTAATCATTCCCCACAAAACTTCCAAAAAACGTCGAGCGTGACTCGGTTTTTTTAGCACGTACTTCAAACGTCCCAGATTTGGGTTTCCGAAGTAGGGTTCGATTTGAAGCACACTTTTACTGTTTTATGCACTCCGTTTCTTCGAAATTCTATTCTAAATCATCAAGCCTAATCATTCCCCACAAAACTTCCAAAAAACGTCGAGCGTGACTCGGTTTTTTTAGCACGTACTTCAAACGTCCCAGATTTGGGTTTCCGAAGTAGGGTTCGATTTGAAGCACACTTTTACTGTTTTATGCACTCCGTTTCTTCGAAATTCTATTCTAAATCATCAAGCCTAATCATTCCCCACAAAACTTCCAAAAAACGTCGAGCGTGACTCGGTTTTTTTAGCACGTACTTCAAACGTCCCAGATTTGGGTTTCCGAAGTAGGGTTCGATTTGAAGCACACTTTTACTGTTTTATGCACTCCGTTTCTTCGAAATTCTATTCTAAATCATTCAAGCCTAATCATTCCCCCCAAAACTTCCTAAAAACGTCGACCGTGACTCGGTTTTTTAGCACGTACTTCAAACGTCCCTGATTTGGGTTTACGAAGTCGGGTTCGACTTGAAGCACACTTTTACTGTTTTATGCACTCCGTTTCTTCTAAATTCTATTCTAAATCATCAATCCTAATCATTCCCCATAAAACATCCAAAAAACGTCGAGCATAACTCGGTTTTTTTAGCACGTACTTCAAACGTCCCAGATTTGGGTTTCCGAAAAAAACGTCGAGCATAACTCGGTTTTTTTAGCACGTACTTCAAACGTCCCAGATTTGGGTTTCCGAAGTAGGGTTCGATTTGAAGCACACTTTTACTGTTTTATGCACTCTGTTTCTTCGAAATTCTGTTCTAAATCATCAAGCCTAATCATTCCCCCCAAAACATCCAAAAAACTTCGACCGCGACTCGGTTTTTTTAGCACGTACTTCAAACGTCCCAGATTTGGGTTTTCGAAGTAGGGTTCGATTTGATGCACACTTTTACTGTTTTATGCACTCCGTTTCTTCGAAATTCTATTCTAAATCAACAAGCCTAATCATTCCCCACAAAACATCCAAAAAATGTCGAGCGTGACTCGGTTTTTTTAGCACGTACTTCAAACGTCCCAGATTTGGGTTTCCGAAGTAGGGTTCGATTTGAAGCACACTTTTACTGTTTTATGCACTCCGTTTCTTCGAAATTCTATTCTAAATCATCAAGCCTAATCATTCCCCACAAAACTTCCAAGAAACGTCGACCGTGACTCGGTTTTTTAGCACGTACCTCAAACGTCCCAGATTTGAGTTTCCGCAGTAGGGTTCGATTTGAAGCACACTTTTACAGTTTTATGCACTCCGTTTCTTCGATATTCTATTCTAAATCATCAAGCCGAATCATTCCCCCCAAAACATCCAAAAAACGTCGAGCGTGACTCGGTTTTTTAGCACGTACTTCAAACGTCCCAGATTTGAGTTTCCGAAGTAGGGTTCGATTTGAAGCACACTTTTACTGTTTTATGCACTCCGTTTCTTCGAAATTCTATTCTAAATCATCAAGCCTAATCATTCCCCCCAAAACTTCCGAAAAACTTCGACCGTGACTCGGTATTTTAGCACGTACTTCAAACGTCCCAGATTTTGGTTTCCGAAGTAGGGCTCGATTTAAAGCACAATTTTACTGTTTTATGCACTCCGTTTCTTCGAAATTCTATTCTAAATCATCAAGCGTAATCATTCCCCCCAAAACTTCCAAAAAACGTCGACCGTCAATCGGTTTTTTTTGCACGTACTTCAAACGTCCCAGATTTGGGTTTCCGAAGTAGGGTTCGATTTGAAGCACACTATTACTGTTTTATGCACCCCGTTTCGTCGAAATTATATTCTAAATCATCAAGCCTAATCATTCCCCACAAAACTTCCAAAAAACGTCGAGCGTGACTCGGTTTTTTTAGCACATACTTCAAACGTCCCAGATTTGGGTTTCCGAAGTAGGGTTCGATTTGAAGCTCACTTTTACTGTTTTATGCACTCCGTTTCTTCGAAATTCTATTCTAAATCATCAAGCCTAATCATTCACCACAAGACTTCCAAAAAACTTCGACCGTGATTCGGTTTTTTTAGCACGTACTTCAAACGTTCCAGATTTGGGTTTCCGAAGTAGGGTTCGATTTGAAGCACACTTTTACTGTTTTATGCACTTCGTTTCTTCGAAATTCTATTCTAAATCATCAAGCCTAATCATTCCCCACAAAACTTCCAAAAAACGTCGAGCGTGACTCGGTTTTTTTAGCACGTACTTCAAACGTCCCAGATTTGGGTTTCCGAAGTAGGGTTCGATTTGAAGCACACTTTTACTGTTTTATGCACTCCGTTTCTTCGAAATTCTATTCTAAATCATCAAGCCTAATCATTCCCCACAAAACTTCCAAAAAACGTCGAGCGTGACTCGGTTTTTTTAGCACATACTTCAAACGTCACGGATTTGGGTTTCCGAAGTAGAGTTCGATTTAAAGCACACTTTTACTGTTTTATGCACTCTGTTTCTTCGAAAGTCTATTCTAAATCATCAAGCCTAATCATTTCCCACAAAACTTCCAAAAAACTTCGACCGTGACTCGGTTTTTTTAGCACGTACTTCAAACGTCCCAGATTTGGGTTTCCGAAGTAGGGTTCGATTTGCAGCACACTTTTACTGTTTTATGCACTCCGTTTCTTCGAAATTATATTCTAAATCATCAAGCCTAATCATTACCCCCAAAACATCCAAAAAACTTCGACCGTCAATCGGTTTTTTTAGCACGTACGTCAAACGTCCAAGATTTGGGTTTCCGAAGTAGGGTTCGATTTGCAGCAGACTTTTACTGTTTTATGCACTCCGTTTCTTCGAAATTCTATTCTAAATCATCAAGCCTAATCATTCCCCACAAAACTTCCAAAAAACGTCGAGCGTGACTCGGTTTTTTTAGCACGTACTTCAAACGTCCCAGATTTGGGTTTCCGAAGTAGGGTTCGATTTGAAGCACACTTTTACTGTTTTATGCACTCCGTTTCTTCGAAATTCTATTCTAAATCATCAAGCCTAATCATTCCCCACAAAACTCCCAAAAAACTTCGACCGTGACTCGGTTTTTTTAGCACGTACTTCAAACGTCCCATATTTGGGTTTCCGAAGTAGGGTTCGATTTGAAGCTCACTTTTAAAGTTTTATGCACTCCGTTTCTTCGAAATTCTATTCTAAATCATCAAGCCTAATCATTCCCCCCAAAACATCCAAAAAACTTCGACCGTGACTCGGTTTTTTAGCACGTACTTTAAACGTCCCAGATTTGGGTTTCCAAAGTAGACTTCGATTTAAAGCACAATTTTACTGTTCTATGCACTCCGTTTCTTCGAAATTATATTCTAAATCATCAAGCCTAATCATTACCCCCAAAACATTTGGGTTTCCGAAGTAGGGTTCGATTTGCAGCAGACTTTTACTGTTTTATGCACTCCGTTTCTTCGAAAT
>NW_019272550.1:17586-21102 GCF_002738345.1 Cucurbita maxima | reverse complement strand
AGAGTTCTTGAAATCGAACCCTACTTCGGAAACCCAAATTTGGGACGTTTGAAGTACGTGCTAAAAAAACATAGTCACCTTCGACCATTTTGGAAATTTTGTGAGGAATGATTAGGCTTAATGATTTTGAATATAGTTTCGAAGAAACGGAGTGCATAAAACATTAAAAGAGTTCTTCGAATCGAACCTTACTTCGGAAACCCAAATCTGGGACGTTTGAAGTACGTGCGAAAAAAAAACCTAGTCACTTTCGACGATTTTCGAAAGTTTTGTGAGGAATGATTAGGCTTGATGATTTAGAATATAGTTTCGACGAAACGGAGTGCATAAAACAGTAAAAGAGTTCTTGAAATCGAACCCTACTTCGGAAACCCAAATTTGGGACGTTTGAAGTACGTGCTAAAAAAACATAGTCACCTTCGACAATTTTGGAAGTTTTGTGAGGAATGATTAGGCTTAATGATTTAGAATATAGTTTCGAAGAAACGGAGTGCATAAAACATTAAAAGAGTTCTTCGAATCGAACCTTACTTCGGAAACCCAAATCTGGGACGTTTGAAGTACGTGCGAAAAAAAAACCTAGTCACTTTCGACGATTTTCGAAAGTTTTGTGAGGAATGATTACGCTTGATGATTTAGAATATAGTTTCGAAGAAACGGAGTGCATAAAACATTAAAAGAGTTCTTCGAATCGAACCTTACTTCGGAAACCCAAATCTGGGACGTTTGAAGTACGTGCGAAAAAAAAACCTAGTCTCTTTCGACGATTATCGAATGTTTTGTGAGGAATGATTAGGCTTGATGATTTACAATATAGTTTCGAAGAAACGGAGTGCATAAAACAGTAAAAGAGTTCTTCAAATCGAACCCTACTTCGGAAACCCAAATCTGGGACGTTTGAAGTACGTGCAAAAAAAACCGAGTCATTTTTGACGATTTTCGAAAGTTTTGTGAGGAATGATTAGGCTTGATGATTTAGAATATAGTTTCGAAGAAACGGAGTGCATAAAACAGTAAAAGAGTTCTTCAAATCGAACCCTACTTCGGAAACCCAAATCTGGGGCGTTTGAAGTACGTGCCAAATTAAACCTAGTCACTTTCGACGATTTTAGAAAGTTTTGTGAGGAATGATTAGGCTTGATGATTTAGAATATAGTTTCGAAGAAACGGAGTGCATAAAACAGTAAAAGAGTTCTTCAAATCGAACCCTACTTCGNGAACCCTACTTCGGAAACCCAAATCTGGGGCGTTTGAAGTACGTGCGAAAAAAACCGAGTCATTTTCGACGATTTTAGAAAGTTTTGTGAGGAATGATTAGGCTTGATGATTTAGAATATAGTTTCGAAGAAACGGAGTGCATAAAACAGTAAAAGAGTTCTTCAAATCGAACCCTACTTCGAAAACCCAAATCTGGGACGTTTGAAGTACGTGCGAAAAAAACGAGTCATTTTCGACGATTTTCGAAAGTTTTGTGAGGAATGATTAGGCTTGATGATTTAGAATATAGTTTCGAAGAAACGGAGTGCATAAAACAGTAAAAGAGTTCTTGAAATCGAACCCTGCTTCGGAAACATAAATCGGGAACGTTTGAAGTACGTGCGAAAAAAACCGAGTCACTGTCGACGATTTTCGAAAGTTTTGTGAGGAATGATTAGGCTTGATGATTTAGAATATAGTTTCGAAGAAACGGAGTGCATAAAACAGTAAAAGAGTTCTTCAAATCGAACCCTACTTCGAAAACACAAATCGGGGACGTTTGAAGTACATGCCAAAAAACACCTAGTCTCTTTCGACGATTTTCGAAAGTTTTGTGAGGAATGATTAGGCTTGATGATTTACAATATAGTTTCGAAGAAACGGAGTGCATAAAACAGTAAAAGAGTTCTTCAAATCCAACCCTACTTCGGAAACCCAAATCTGGGACGTTTGAAGTACGTGCGAAAAAAACCGAGTCATTTTCGACGATTTTCGAAAGTTTTGTGAGGAATGATTAGGCTTGATGATTTAGAATATAGTTTCGAAGAAACGGAGTGCATAAAACAGTAAAAGAGTTCTTCAAATCGAACCCTACTTCGAAAACCCAATTCTGGGACGTTTGAAGTACGTGCGAAAAAAACGAGTCATTTTCGACGATTTTCGAAAGTTTTGTGAGGAATGATTAGGCTTGATGATTTAGAATATAGTTTCGAAGAAACGGAGTGCATAAAACAGTAAAAGAGTTCTTCAAATCGAACCCTACTTCGAAAACCCAAATCTGGGACGTTTGAAGTACGTGCGAAAAAAACGAGTCTTTTTCGACGATTTTCGAAAGTTTTGTGAGGAATGATTAGGCTTGATGATTTAGAATATAGTTTCGAAGAAACGGAGTGCATAAAACAGTAAAAGAGTTCTTGAAATCGAACCCTGCTTCGGAAACACAAATCGGGAACGTTTGAAGTACGTGTGAAAAAAACCGAGTCACTGTCGACGATTTTCGAAAGTTTTGTGAGGAATGATTAGGCTTGATGATTTAGAATATAGTTTCGAAGAAACGGAGTGCATAAAACAGTAAAAGAGTTCTTCAAATCGAACCCTACTTCGAAAACACAAATCGGGGACGTTTGAAGTACATGCAAAAAAACACCTAGTCTCTTTCGACGATTTTCGAAAGTTTTGTGAGGAATGATTAGGCTTGATGATTTACAATATAGTTTCGAAGAAACGGAGTGCATAAAACAGTAAAAGAGTTCTTCAAATCCAACCCTACTTCGGAAACCCAAATCTGGGACGTTTGAAGTACGTGCGAAAAAAACCGAGTCACTGTCGACGATTTTCGAAAGTTTTGTGAGGAATGATTAGGCTTGATGATTTAGAATATAGTTTCGAAGAAACGGAGTGCATAAAACAGTAAAAGAGTTCTTCAAATCGAACCCTACTTCGGAAACCCAAATCTGGGACGTTTGAAGTACGTGCGAAAAAAACCGAGTCACTGTCGACGATTTTCGAAAGTTTTGTGAGGAATGATTAGGCTTGATGATTTAGAATATAGTTTCGAAGAAACGGAGTGCATAAAACAGTAAAAGAGTTCTTCAAATCGAACCCTACTTCGAAAACACAAATCGGGGACGTTTGAAGTACATGCCAAAAAACACCTAGTCTCTTTCGACGATTTTCGAAAATTTTGTGAGGAATGATTAGGCTTGATGATTTACAATATAGTTTCGAAGAAACGGAGTGCATAAAACAGTAAAAGAGTTCTTCAAATCCAACCCTACTTCGGAAACCCAAATCTGGGACGTTTGAAGTNGTGAGGAATGATTAGGCTTGATGATTTAGAATATAGTTTCGAAGAAACGGAGTGCATAAAACAGTAAAAGAGTTCTTCAAATCGAACCCTACTTCGGAAACCTAAATCTGGGACGTTTGAAGTACGTGCGAAAAAAACGAGTCATTTTCGACGATTTTCAAAAGTTTTGTGAGGAATGATTAGGCTTGATGATTTAGAATATAGTTTCGAAGAAACGGAGTGCATAAAAC
>NW_019272550.1:16096-17562 GCF_002738345.1 Cucurbita maxima | reverse complement strand
CTTCGGAAACACAAATCGGGAACGTTTGAAGTATGTGCGAAAAAAACCGAGTCACTGTCGACGATTTTCGAAAGTTTTGTGAGGAATGATTAGGCTTGATGATTTAGAATATAGTTTCGAAGAAACGAAGTGCATAAAACTGTAAAAGAGTTCGTCATATCGAACCCTACTTCGAAAACACAAATCGGGGACGTTTGAAGTACGTGCCAAAAAACACCTAGTCCCTTTCGACGATTTTCGAAAGTTTTGTGAGGAATGATTAGGCTTGATGATTTAGAATATAGTTTCGAAGAAACGGGGTGCATAAAAAGTAACAGAGTTCTTCAAATCCAACCCTACTTCGGAAACCCAAATCTGGGACGTTTGAAGTACGTGCGAAAAAAACCGAGTCATTTTCGACGATTTTCGAAAGTTTTGTGAGGAATGATTAGGCTTGATGATTTAGAATATAGTTTCGAAGAAACGGAGTGCATAAAACAGTAAAAGAGTTCTTGAAATCGAACCCTGCTTCGGAAACACAAATCGGGAACGTTTGAAGTACGTGCGAAAAAAACCGAGTCACTGTCGACGATTTTCGAAAGTTTTGTGAGGAATGATTAGGCTTGATGATTTAGAATATAGTTTCGAAGAAACGGAGTGCATAAAACAGTAAAAAAGTTCTTCAAATCGAACCCTACTTCGAAAACACAAATCGGGGACGTTTGAAGTACATGCCAAAAAACACCTAGTCTCTTTCGACGATTTTCGAAACTTTTGTGAGGAATGATTAGGCTTGATGATTTACAATATAGTTTCGAAGAAACGGAGTGCATAAAACAGTAAAAGAGTTCTTCAAATCCAACCCTACTTCGGAAACCCAAATCTGGGACGTTTGAAGTACGTGCGAAAAAAACCGAGTCATTTTCGACGATTTTCGAAAGTTTTGTGAGGAATGATTAGGCTTGATGATTTAGAATATAGTTTCGAAGAAACGGAGTGCATAAAACAGTAAAAGAGTTCTTCAAATCGAACCTTACTTCGAAAACCCAAATCTGGGACGTTTGAAGTACGTGCGAAAAAAACGAGTCATTTTCGACGATTTTCGAAAGTTTTGTGAGGAATGATTAGGCTTGATGATTTAGAATATAGTTTCGAAGAAACGGAGTGCATAAAACAGTAAAAGAGTTCTTCAAATCGAACCCTACTTCGGAAACCCAAATCTGGGACGTTTGAAGTACGTGCGAAAAAAACCGAGTCACTGTCGACGATTTTCGAAAGTTTTGTGAGGAATGATTAGGCTTGATGATTTAGAATATAGTTTCGAAGAAACGGAGTGCATAAAACAGTAAAAGAGTTCTTCAAATCGAACCCTGCTTCGGAAACACAAATCGGGAACGTTTGAAGTACGTGTGAAAAAAACCGAGTCACTGTCGACGATTTTCGAAAGTTTTGTGAGGAATGATTAGGCTTGATGATTTAGAATATAG
>NW_019272550.1:2575-16066 GCF_002738345.1 Cucurbita maxima | reverse complement strand
GTTCTTCAAATCGAACCCTACTTCGAAAACACAAATCGGGGACGTTTGAAGTACATGCCAAAAAACACCTAGTCTCTTTCGACGATTTTCGAAAGTTTTGTGAGGAATGATTAGGCTTGATGATTTAGAATATAGTTTCGAAGAAACGGGGTGCATAAAAAGTAACAGAGTTCTTCAAATCCAACCCTACTTCGGAAACCCANTCGACGATTTTGGAAGTTTTGTGAGGAATGATTAGGCTTGGTGATTTAGAATATAGTTTCGAAGAAACGGAGTGCATAAAACATTAAAAGAGTTCTTCGAATCGAACCTTACTTCGGAAACCCAAATCTGGGACGTTTGAAGTACGTGCGAAAAAAAAACCTAGTCACTTTCGACGATTTTCGAAAGTTTTGTGAGGAATGATTAGGCTTGATGATTTAGAATATAGTTTCGACGAAACGGAGTGCATAAAACAGTAAAAGAGTTCTTGAAATCGAACCCTACTTCGGAAACCCAAATTTGGGACGTTTGAAGTACGTGCTAAAAAAACATAGTCACCTTCGACCATTTTGGAAATTTTGTGAGGAATGATTAGGCTTAATGATTTAGAATATAGTTTCGAAGAAACGGAGTGCATAAAACATTAAAAGAGTTCTTCGAATCGAACCTTACTTCGGAAACCCAAATCTGGGACGTTTGAAGTACGTGCGAAAAAAAAACCTAGTCACTTTCGACGATTTTCGAAAGTTTTGTGAGGAATGATTAGGCTTGATGATTTAGAATATAGTTTCGACGAAACGGAGTGCATAAAACAGTAAAAGAGTTCTTGAAATCGAACCCTACTTCGGAAACCCAAATTTGGGACGTTTGAAGTACGTGCTAAAAAAACATAGTCACCTTCGACAATTTTGGAAGTTTTGTGAGGAATGATTAGGCTTAATGATTTAGAATATAGTTTCGAAGAAACGGAGTGCATAAAACATTAAAAGAGTTCTTCGAATCGAACCTTACTTCGGAAACCCAAATCTGGGACGTTTGAAGTACGTGCGAAAAAAAAACCTAGTCACTTTCGACGATTTTCGAAAGTTTTGTGAGGAATGATTACGCTTGATGATTTAGAATATAGTTTCGAAGAAACGGAGTGCATAAAAGAGTAAAAGAGTTCTTCAAATCGAACCCTACTTCGGAAACCCAAATTTGGGACGTTTGAATTACGAGCCAAAAAACACCTAGTCACCTTCAACAATTTTCGAAAGTTTTGTGAGAAATGATTAGGCTTGATGATTTAGAATATAGTTTCGAAGAAACGGAGTGCATAAAACAGTAAAAGAGTTCTTCAAATCGAACCCTACTTCGGAAACCCAAATCTGGGGCGTTTGAAGTACGTGCCAAAAAAACCTAGTCACTTTCGACGATTTTCGAAAGTTTTGTGAGGCATGATTAGGCTTGATGATTTAGAATATAGTTTCAAAGAAACGGAGTGCATAAAACAGCAAAAGAGTTCTTTAAATCGAACCCTACTTCGGAAACTGAAATTTAAGACGTTTGAAGTACGTGATAAAAAAAACCGAGTCACTTTCGACGATTTTCAAAAGTTTTTTGAGGAATGATTAGGCTTGATGATTTAGAATATAGTTTCGAAGAAACGGAGTGCATAAAACAGTAAAAGAGTTCTTCAAATCGAACCCTACTTCGGAAACCCAAATCTTGGACGTTTGAAGTACGTGCCAAAAAACACCTAGTCACTTTTGACGATTTTCGAAAGTTTTGTTAGGAATGATTAGGCTTTATGATTTAGAATATAGTTTCGAAGAAACGGAGTGCATAAAACAGCAAAAGAGTTCTTTAAATCGAACCCTACTTCGGAAACTGAAATTTAAGACGTTTGAAGTACGTGATAAAAAAAACCGAGTCACTTTCGACGATTTTCAAAAGTTTTTTGAGGAATGATTAGGCTTGATGATTTANAAGAAACGGAGTGCATAAAACAGTAAAAGAGTTCTTCAAATCGAACCCTACTTCGGAAACCCAAATCTGGGACGTTCGAAGTACGTGCCAAAAAAACCTAGTCACTTTCGATGATTTTCGAAAGTTTATTGAGGTATGATTAGTCTTGATGATTTAGAATATAGTTTCGACGAAACGGAGTGCATAAAAAAGTTAAAGAGTTCTTCAAATCGAACCCTCCTTCGGAAACCCAAATCTGGGACATTTGAAGTACGTGCCAAAAAAACCTAGTCACTTTCGATGATTTTCGAAAGTTTATTGAGGTATGATTAGTCTTGATGATTTAGAATAGAGTTTCGACGAAACGGAGTGCATAAAAAAGTTAAAGAGTTCTTCAAATCGAACCCTCCTTCGGAAACCCAAATCTGGGACGTTCGAAGTACGTGCCAAAAAAACCTAGTCACTTTCGATGATTTTCGAAAGTTTATTGAGGTATGATTAGTCTTGATGATTTAGAATAGAGTTTCGACGAAACGGAGTGCATAAAAAAGTTAAAGAGTTCTTCAAATCGAACCCTACTTCGGAAACCCAAATCTTGGACGTTTGAAGTACGTGCCAAAAAACACCTAGTCACTTTTGACGATTTTCGAAAGTTTTGTTAGGAATGATTAGGCTTTATGATTTAGAATATAGTTTCGAAGAAACGGAGTGCATAAAACAACAAAAGAGTTCTTTAAATCGAACCCTACTTCGGAAACTGAAATTTAAGACGTTTGAAGTACGTGATACAAAAGAGTTCTTTAAATCGAACCCTACTTCGGAAACTGAAATTTAAGACGTTTGAAGTACGTGATAAAAAAAAGTTCTTTAAATCGAACCCTACTTCGGAAACTGAAATTTAAGACGTTTGAAGTACGTGATAAAAAAAACCGAGTCACTTTCGACGATTTTCAAAAGTTTTTTGAGGAATGATTAGGCTTGATGATTTAAAATATAGTTTCGAAGAAACGGAGTGCATAAAACAGTAAAAGAGTTCTTCAAATCGAACCCTACTTCGGAAACCCAAATCTGGGACGTTTGAACTACATGCGAAAAAAACCGAGTCACTTTCGACGATTTTCGAAAGTTTTGTGAGGTATGATTAGCCTTGATGATTTAGAATATAGTTTCGACGAAACGGAGTGCATAAAATAGTAAAAGTGTTCTTCAAATCGAACCCTACTACGGAAACCCAAATCTGGGACGTTTGAACTACATGCGAAAAAAACCGAGTCACTTTCGACGATTTTCGAAAGTTTTGTGAGGTATGATTAGCCTTGATGATTTAGAATATAGTTTCGACGAAACGGAGTGCATAAAATAGTAAAAGTGTTCTTCAAATCGAACCCTACTACGGAAACCCAAATCTGGGACGTTTGAACTACATGCGAAAAAAACCGAGTCACTTTCGACGATTTTCGAAAGTTTTGTGAGGTATGATTAGCCTTGATGATTTAGAATATAGTTTCGACGAAACGGAGTGCATAAAATAGTAAAAGTGTTCTTCAAATCGAACCCTACTACGGAAACCCAAATCTGGGACGTTTGAACTACATGCGAAAAAAACCGAGTCACTTTCGACGATTTTCGAAAGTTTTGTGAGGTATGATTAGCCTTGATGATTTAGAATATAGTTTCGACGAAACGGAGTGCATAAAATAGTAAAAGTGTTCTTCAAATCGAACCCTACTACGGAAACCCAAATCTGGGACGTTTGAACTACATGCGAAAAAAACCGAGTCACTTTCGACGATTTTCGAAAGTTTTGTGAGGTATGATTAGCCTTGATGATTTAGAATATAGTTTCGACGAAACGGAGTGCATAAAATAGTAAAAGTGTTCTTCAAATCGAACCCTACTACGGAAACCCAAATCTGGGACGTTTGAACTACATGCGAAAAAAACCGAGTCACTTTCGACGATTTTCGAAAGTTTTGTGAGGTATGATTAGCCTTGATGATTTAGAATATAGTTTCGACGAAACGGAGTGCATAAAATAGTAAAAGTGTTCTTCAAATCGAACCCTACTACGGAAACCCAAATCTGGGACGTTTGAACTACATGCGAAAAAAACCGAGTCACTTTCGACGATTTTCGAAAGTTTTGTGAGGTATGATTAGCCTTGATGATTTAGAATATAGTTTCGACGAAACGGAGTGCATAAAATAGTAAAAGTGTTCTTCAAATCGAACCCTACTACGGAAACCCAAATCTGGGACGTTTGAACTACATGCGAAAAAAACCGAGTCACTTTCGACGATTTTCGAAAGTTTTGTGAGGTATGATTAGCCTTGATGATTTAGAATATAGTTTCGACGAAACGGAGTGCATAAAATAGTAAAAGTGTTCTTCAAATCGAACCCTACTACGGAAACCCAAATCTGGGACGTTTGAACTACATGCGAAAAAAACCGAGTCACTTTCGACGATTTTCGAAAGTTTTGTGAGGTATGATTAGCCTTGATGATTTAGAATATAGTTTCGACGAAACGGAGTGCATAAAATAGTAAAAGTGTTCTTCAAATCGAACCCTACTACGGAAACCCAAATCTGGGACGTTTGAACTACATGCGAAAAAAACCGAGTCACTTTCGACGATTTTCGAAAGTTTTGTGAGGTATGATTAGCCTTGATGATTTAGAATATAGTTTCGACGAAACGGAGTGCATAAAATAGTAAAAGTGTTCTTCAAATCGAACCCTACTACGGAAACCCAAATCTGGGACGTTTGAACTACATGCGAAAAAAACCGAGTCACTTTCGACGATTTTCGAAAGTTTTGTGAGGTATGATTAGCCTTGATGATTTAGAATATAGTTTCGACGAAACGGAGTGCATAAAATAGTAAAAGTGTTCTTCAAATCGAACCCTACTACGGAAACCCAAATCTGGGACGTTTGAACTACATGCGAAAAAAACCGAGTCACTTTCGACGATTTTCGAAAGTTTTGTGAGGTATGATTAGCCTTGATGATTTAGAATATAGTTTCGACGAAACGGAGTGCATAAAATAGTAAAAGTGTTCTTCAAATCGAACCCTACTACGGAAACCCAAATCTGGGACGTTTAAAGTACGTGATAAAAAATCCGAGTCACTTTCATTGTTTTTCTAAAGTTTTTTGAAGAATGATAAAGATTGATGATTTAGAATTAAATTTCGAAGAAACGGAGTGCATAAAAAAGTAAAAGAATTCTTCAAATCGAACCCTACTTCGGAAACCCAAATCTGGGACGTTTTAAGTACGTGCCAAAAAACACTAGTCACTTTCGACGATTTTCGAAATTTTTGTGAGGAATGATTAGGCTTGATGATTTANTGGGACGTTCGAAGTACGTGCCAAAAAAACCTAGTCACTTTCGATGATTTTCGAAAGTTTTGTGAGGTATGATTAGTCTTGATGATTTAGAATATAGTTTCGACGAAACGGAGTGCATAAAAAAGTTCAAGAGTTCTTCAAATCGAACCCTCCTTCGGAAACCCAAATCTGGGACATTTGAAGTACGTGCCAAAAAAACCTAGTCACTTTCGACGATTTTCGAAAGTTTTGTGAGGAATGATTAGGCTTGATGATTTAGAATATAGTTTCGAAGAAACGGAGTGCATAAAACAGTAAAAGAGTTCTTCAAATCGAACCCTACTTCGGAAACACAAATCTGGGACGTTTGAACTACATGCGAAAAAAACCGAGTCACTTTCGACGATTTTCGAAAGTTTTGTGAGGAATGATTAGGCTTGATGATTTAGAATAAAATTTCAAAAAAATGGAGTGCATAAGACAGTAAAAGAGTTCTTCAAATCGAACCCTACTTCGCAAACCCAAATCTTGGACGTTTGAAGTACGTGCCAAAAAACACCTAGTCACTTTTGACGATTTTCGAAAGTTTTNAACCTAGTCACTTTCGACGATTTTCGAAAGTTTTGTGAGGAATGATTAGGCTTGATGATTTAGAATATAGTTTCGAAGAAACGGAGTGCATAAAACAGTAAAAGAGTTCGTCAAATCGAACCCTACTTCGAAAACACAAATCGGGGACGTTTGAAGTACGTGCCAAAAAACACCTAGTCCCTTTCGACGATTTTCGAAAGTTTTGTGAGGAATGATTAGGCTTGATGATTTAGAATATAGTTTCGAAGAAACGGAGTGCATAAAACAGTAAAAGAGTTCGTCAAATCGAACCCTACTTCGAAAACACAAATCGGGGACGTTTGAAGTACGTGCCAAAAAACACCTAGTCCCTTTCGACGATTTTCGAAAGTTTTGTGAGGAATGATTAGGCTTGATGATTTAGAATATAGTTTCGAAGAAACGGAGTGCATAAAACAGTAAAAGAGTTCGTCAAATCGAACCCTACTTCGAAAACACAAATCGGGGACGTTTGAAGTACGTGCCAAAAAACACCTAGTCCCTTTCGACGATTTTCGAAAGTTTTGTGAGGAATGATTAGGCTTGATGATTTAGAATATAGTTTCGAAGAAACGGAGTGCATAAAACAGTAAAAGAGTTCGTCAAATCGAACCCTACTTCGAAAACACAAATCGGGGACGTTTGAAGTACGTGCCAAAAAACACCTAGTCCCTTTCGACGATTTTCGAAAGTTTTGTGAGGAATGATTAGGCTTGATGATTTAGAATATAGTTTCGAAGAAACGGAGTGCATAAAACAGTAAAAGAGTTCGTCAAATCGAACCCTACTTCGAAAACACAAATCGGGGACGTTTGAAGTACGTGCCAAAAAACACCTAGTCCCTTTCGACGATTTTCGAAAGTTTTGTGAGGAATGATTAGGCTTGATGATTTAGAATATAGTTTCGAAGAAACGGAGTGCATAAAACAGTAAAAGAGTTCGTCAAATCGAACCCTACTTCGAAAACACAAATCGGGGACGTTTGAAGTACGTGCCAAAAAACACCTAGTCCCTTTCGACGATTTTCGAAAGTTTTGTGAGGAATGATTAGGCTTGATGATTTAGAATATAGTTTCGAAGAAACGGAGTGCATAAAACAGTAAAAGAGTTCGTCAAATCGAACCCTACTTCGAAAACACAAATCGGGGACGTTTGAAGTACGTGCCAAAAAACACCTAGTCCCTTTCGACGATTTTCGAAAGTTTTGTGAGGAATGATTAGGCTTGATGATTTAGAATATAGTTTCGAAGAAACGGAGTGCATAAAACAGTAAAAGAGTTCGTCAAATCGAACCCTACTTCGAAAACACAAATCGGGGACGTTTGAAGTACGTGCCAAAAAACACCTAGTCCCTTTCGACGATTTTCGAAAGTTTTGTGAGGAATGATTAGGCTTGATGATTTAGAATATAGTTTCGAAGAAACGGAGTGCATAAAACAGTAAAAGAGTTCGTCAAATCGAACCCTACTTCGAAAACACAAATCGGGGACGTTTGAAGTACGTGCCAAAAAACACCTAGTCCCTTTCGACGATTTTCGAAAGTTTTGTGAGGAATGATTAGGCTTGATGATTTAGAATATAGTTTCGAAGAAACGGAGTGCATAAAACAGTAAAAGAGTTCGTCAAATCGAACCCTACTTCGAAAACACAAATCGGGGACGTTTGAAGTACGTGCCAAAAAACACCTAGTCCCTTTCGACGATTTTCGAAAGTTTTGTGAGGAATGATTAGGCTTGATGATTTAGAATATAGTTTCGAAGAAACGGAGTGCATAAAACAGTAAAAGAGTTCTTCAAATCGAACCCTACTTCGGAAAACCAAATCTGGGACGTTTAAAGTACGTGATAAAAAATCCGAGTCACTTTCATTGTTTTTCTAAAGTTTTTTGAAGAATGATAAAGATTGATGATTTAGAATAAAATTTCGAAGAAACGGAGTGCATAAAACAGTAAAAGAATTCTTCAAATCGAACCCTACTTCGGAAACCCAAATCTGGGACGTTTTAAGTACGTGCCAAAAAACACTAGTCACTTTCGACGATTTTCGAAATTTTTGTGAGGAATGATTAGGCTTGATGATTTAGAATATAGTTTCGAAGAAACGGAGTGCATAAAACAGTAAAAGAGTTCTTCAAATCGAACCCTACTTCGGAAACCCAAATCTGGGACGTTTGAAGTACGTGCCAAAAAACACCTAGTCACTTTCGACGATTTTCGAAAGTTTTGTGAGGAATGATTAGGCTTGATGATTTCAAAAAACACTAGTCACTTTCGACGATTTTCGAAAGTTTTGTGAGGAATGATTAGGCTTGATGATTTAGAATATAGTTTCTAAGAAACAGAGTGCATAAAACAGTAAAAGAGTTCTTCAAATCGAACTCTACTTCGGAAACCAAAAGCTGGGACGTTTGAAGTACGTGCCAAAAAACACCTAGTCACTTTCAACGATTTTCGAAAGTTTTGTGAGGAATGATTAAGCTTGATGATTTAGAATATAGTTTGGAAGAAACGGAGTGCATAAAAGAGTAAAAGAGTTCTTCAAATCGAACCCTACTTCAGAAACCCAAATCTGGGACGTTTGAAATACGTGCCAAAAAAACACAAAGTGACTTTCGACGATGTTCGAAAGTTTTTTGAAGAATGATTAGGCTNGATTAGGCTTGATGATTTAGAATATAGTTTCGAAGAAACGGAGTGCATAAAACAGTAAAAGAGTTCTTCAAATCGAACCCTACTTCGGAAACCCAAATCTAGGACGTTTGAAGTACGTGCCAAAAAAACACAAAGTGACTTTCGACGATGTTCGAAAGTTTTTTGAAGAATGATTAGGCTTGATGATTTAGAATATAGTTTCGAAGAAACGGGGGGCATATAACAGTAAAAGAGTTCTTCAAATCGAACCCTACTTCGGAAACCTAAATCTGGGACGTTTGAAGTATATGCAAAAACAACACCTAGTCACTTTCGACGATTTTCGAAAGTTTTGTGAGGAATGATTAGGCTTGATGATTTAGAATATAGTTTCGAAGAAACGGAGTGCATAAAACAGTAAAAGATTGCTTCAAATCGAACCCTACTTCGGAAACACAAATCTGGGACGTTTGAAATACGTGCCAAAAAAACACAAAGTGACTTTCGACGATGTTCGAAAGTTTTTTGAAGAATGATTAGGCTTGATGATTTAGAATATACTTTCGAAGAAACGGAGTGCATAAAACAGTAAAAGATTGCTTCAAATCGAACCCTACTTCGGAAACACAAATCTGGGACGTTTGAAATACGTGCCAAAAAAACACAAAGTGACTTTCGACGATGTTCGAAAGTTTTTTGAAGAATGATTAGGCTTGATGATTTAGAATATACTTTCGAAGAAACGGAGTGCATAAAACAGTAAAAGAGTTCTTCAAATCGAACCCTACTTCGGAAACACAAATTTGGGACGTTTGAAGTACGTGCCAAAAAACACCTAATCACTTTCGACGATTTTCGAATGTTTTGTAAGGAATGATTAGGCTTGATGATTTAGAATATAGTTTCGAAGAAACGGAGTGCATAAAACAGTAAAAGAGTTCGTCAAATCGAACCCTACTTCGAAAACACAAATCGGGGACGTTTGAAGTACGTGCCAAAAAACACCTAGTCCCTTTCGACGATTTTCGAAAGTTTTGTGAGGAATGATTAGGCTTGATGATTTAGAATATAGTTTCGAAGAAACGGAGTGCATAAAACAGTAAAAGAGTTCGTCAAATCGAACCCTACTTCGAAAACACAAATCGGGGACGTTTGAAGTACGTGCCAAAAAACACCTAGTCCCTTTCGACGATTTTCGAAAGTTTTGTGAGGAATGATTAGGCTTGATGATTTAGAATATAGTTTCGAAGAAACGGAGTGCATAAAACAGTAAAAGAGTTCGTCAAATCGAACCCTACTTCGAAAACACAAATCGGGGACGTTTGAAGTACGTGCCAAAAAACACCTAGTCCCTTTCGACGATTTTCGAAAGTTTTGTGAGGAATGATTAGGCTTGATGATTTAGAATATAGTTTCGAAGAAACGGAGTGCATAAAACAGTAAAAGAGTTCGTCAAATCGAACCCTACTTCGAAAACACAAATCGGGGACGTTTGAAGTACGTGCCAAAAAACACCTAGTCCCTTTCGACGATTTTCGAAAGTTTTGTGAGGAATGATTAGGCTTGATGATTTAGAATATAGTTTCGAAGAAACGGAGTGCATAAAACAGTAAAAGAGTTCGTCAAATCGAACCCTACTTCGAAAACACAAATCGGGGACGTTTGAAGTACGTGCCAAAAAACACCTAGTCCCTTTCGACGATTTTCGAAAGTTTTGTGAGGAATGATTAGGCTTGATGATTTAGAATATAGTTTCGAAGAAACGGAGTGCATAAAACAGTAAAAGCGTTCTTCAAATCGAACTCTACTTCGGAAATCCAAATCTTTGACGTTTGAAGTACGTGATAAAAAATCCGAGTCACTTTCGACATTTTTCGAAAGTTTTGTGAGGAATGATAAGGATTGATGATTTAGAATAACATTTTGAAGAAACGGAGTGCATAAAACAGTAAAAGAGTTCTTCAAATCGAACCCTTCTTCAGAAACCCAAATCTCGGACGTTTGAAGTACGTGCCAAAAAACACCTAGTCACTTTCGACGATTTTCGAAAGTTTTGTGAGGAATGATTAGACTTGATGATTTAGAATATAGTTTCTAAGAAACAGAGTGCATAAAGCAGTAAAATATTTCTTCAAATCGAACCCTACTTAGGAAACCCAAATTTGGGACGTTTGAAGTACGTGATAAAAAATCCGAGTCACTTTCGACGTTTTTCGAAAGTTTTGTGAGGAATAATAAGGATTGATGATTTAGAATAACATTTTGAAGAAACAGAGTGCATGAAACAGTAAAAGAGTTCTTTAAATCGAATCCTACTTAAGAAAATAAAATTAGGGAAGTTTGAAGTACGTGCAAAAAAACACCTAGTCACTTTCGACGATTTTCGAAAGTTTTGTGAGGAATGATTAGGCTTGATTATATAGAATATAGTTTCGAAGAAACGGAGTGCATAAAACAGTAAAAGAATTCTTCAAATCGAACCCTACTTCGGAAACCAAAATCTGGGACGTTTAAAGTACGTGATAAAAAATCCCAGTCACTTTCGTCGTTTTTCGAAAGTTTTGTGAGGAATGATATTGATTGATGATTTAGAATAAAATTTCGAAGAAACGGAGTGTATAAAACAGTAAAAGAGTTCTTCAAATCGAACCCTACTTCGGAAACCAAAATCTGGGACGTTTAAAGTACGTGATAAAAAATCCCAGTCACTTTCGTCGTTTTTCGAAAGTTTTGTGAGGAATGATATTGATTGATGATTTAGAATAAAATTTCGAAGAAACGGAGTGTATAAAACAGTAAAAGAGTTCTTCAAATCGAACCCTACTTCGAAAATCCAAATCTTGGACGTTTGAAGTACGTGCCAAAAAACACCTAGTCACTTTCGACGATTTTCGAAAGTTTTGTGAGGAATGATTAGGCTTGATGATTTAGAATATAGTTTCTAAGAAACAGAGTGCATAAAAAAGTAAAAGAGTTCTTCAAATCGAACTCTACTTCGGAAACCAAAATCTGGGACGTTTGAAGTACGTGCCAAAAAACACCTAGTCACTTTCAACGATTTTCGAAAGTTTTGTGAGAAATGATTAAGCTTGATGATTTAGAATATATAGTTTGGAAGAAACGGAGTGTAGAAAACAGTAAAAGAGTTCTTCAAATCGAACCCTACTTCGAAAACCCAAATCTGGGACGTTTGAAGTACGTGACAAAAAACACCTACTCAGTTTGGACGATTTTTTGAAAGTTTTGTGAGGAGTGATTAGGCTTGATGATTTAGAATAAAGTTTCAAAGAAACGGAGTGCATAAAACAGTAAAAGAGTTCTTCAAATCGAACCCTACTTCGAAAACCCAAATCTGGGACGTTTGAAGTACGTGCCAAAAAACACCTAGTCACTTTCGACGATTTTCGAAAGTTTTGTGAGGAATGATTAGGCTTGATGATTTAGAATATAGTTTCGAAAAAACGGAGTGCATAAAACAGTAAAAGAGTTATTCAAATCAAACCCTACATCGGAAACCCAAATCTGGGACGTTTGAAGTACGTGCCAAAAAACACCTAGTCACTTTCGACGATTTTCGAAAGTTTTGTGAGNATAAAGTTTCAAAGAAACGGAGTGCATAAAACAGTAAAAGAGTTCTTCAAATCGAACCCTACTTCGAAAATCCAAATCTGGGACGTTTGAAGTACGTGCCAAAAAAAACCTAGTCACTTTCGACGATTTTTGAAAGTTTTGTGGGGAATGATTATGTTTGATGATTTAGAATATAGTTTCGAAGAAACGGAGTGCATAAAACATTAAAAGAGTTCTTCAAATCTAACCCTACTTCGGAAACACAAATGTGGGACGTTTCAAGTACGTGGCAAAAAACATCTAGTCACTTTCGACGATTTTCGAAAGTTTTGTGAGAAATGATTAGGCTTGATGATTTAGAATATAGTTTCGAAGAAACGGAGTGCATAAAACAGTAAAAGAGTTCTTCAAATCATACCCTACTTCAGAAATCCAAATCTGGGACGTTTGAAGTACGTGCAAAAAAAAAAGCTAGTCACTTTCAACGATTTTCGAAAGTTTTGTGAGGAATGATTAGGCTTGATGATTTAGAATAAAGTTTCGAAGAAACGGAGTGCATAAAACAGTAAAAGAGTTCTTCAAATCGAGCCCTACTTCGAAAACCCAAATCTGGGACGTTTGAAATACGTGCCAAAAAAACACCAAGTGACTTTCGACGATGTTCGAAAGTTTTGTGAGGAATGATTAGGCTTGATGATTTAGAATATAGTTTCGAAGAAACAGAGTGCATAAGTAAAAGAGCTCTTCAAATTGAACCCTACTTCGGAAACCCAAATCTGGAACGTTTGAAGTATGTGCCAAAAAAACACATAGTCACTTTCAACGATTTTTGAAAGTTTTGTGAGGAATGATTAGGCTTGATGATTTTGAATATAGTTTCGAAGAAACGGAGTGCATAAAACAGTAAAAGAGTTCTTCAAATCGAACCCTACTTCGGAAACCCAAATCTGGGACGTTTGAAGTACGTGCCAAAAATAACCTAGTCACTTTCGACGATTTTCGAAAGTTTTGTGAGGAATGATTAGGCTTGATGATTTAGAATAAAGTTTCGAAGAAACGTAGTGCATAAAACAGTAAAAGAGTTCTTCAAATCGAACCCTACTTCGAAAACCCAAATCTGGGACGTTTGAAATACGTGCCAAAAAAACACAAAGTGACTTTCNTTAGAAAATAGTTTCTAAGAAACTGAGTGCATAAAACAGTAAAATATTTCCTCAAATCGAACCCTACTTCGGAAACCCAAATTTGAGACGTTTTAAGTACGTGATAAAAAATCATAGTCACTTTCGATGTTTTTCGAAAGTTTTGTGAGGAATGATAAGGATTGATGATTTAGAATAACATTTTGAAGAAACGGAGTGCATGAAACAGTAAAAGAGTTCTTCAAATCGAACCCTACTTAAGAAACTAAAATTAGG
>NW_019272550.1:0-2514 GCF_002738345.1 Cucurbita maxima | reverse complement strand
TGAGGAATGATTAGGCTTGATGATTTAGAATATAGTTTCGAAGAAACGGAGTGCATAAAATAGTAAAAGAGTTCTTCAAATCGAACCCTACTTCGGAAACCAAAATCTGGGACGTTTGAAGTACGTGCGAAAAAACCGAGACACTGTCGACGATTTTTGAAAGTTTTGTGAGGAATGATTAGGCTTGATGATTTAGAATATAGTTTCGAAGAAACGGAGTGCATAAAACNCCCTACTTCGGAAACACAAATTTGGGACGTTTGAAGTACGTGCCAAAAAACACCTAATCACTTTCGACGATTTTCGAATGTTTTGTAAGGAATGATTAGGCTTGATGATTTAGAATATAGTTTCGAAGAAACGGAGTGCATAAAACAGTAAAAGAGTTCTTCAAATCGAACCCTACTTCGGATACCCAAATCCTTGACGTTTGAAGTACGTGCAAAAAACACCTAGTCACTTTCGACGATTTTTAAAAGTTTTGTGATTAATGATTAGGCTTGATGATTTAGAATAAAGTTTCGAAGAAACGGAGTGCATAAAACAGTAAAAGAGTTCATCAAATCGAACCCTACTTCGAAAACACAAATCGGGGACGTTTGAAGTACGTGCCAAAAAACACCTAGTCCCTTTCGACGATTTTCNTACTCACTTTGGACGATTTTTTGAAAGTTTTGTGAGGAATGATTAGGCTTGATGATTTAGAATAAAGTTTCAAAGAAACGGAGTGCATAAAACAGTAAAAGAGTTCTTCAAATCGAACCCTACTTCGGATACCCAAATCTTTGACGTTTGAAGTACGTGCCAAAAAACACCTGATCACTTTCGACGATTTTTGAAAGTTTTGTGAGGAATGATTAGGCTTGATAATTTAGAATATAGTTTCGAAGAAACGGAGTGCATAAAACAGTAAAAGCGTTCTTCAAATCGAACCCTACTTCAGAAATCCAAATCTGGGACGTTTGAAGATCGTGAAAAAAAACACCTAGTCACTTTCGACGATTTTCAAATGATTTGTGAGAAATGATTAGGCTTGATGATTTAGAATATAGTTTCGAAGAAATGGAGTGCATAAAACAGTAAAAGAGTTCTTCAAATCTAACCCTTCTTCGGAAACCCAAATCTTTGACGTTTGAAGTACATGATAAAAAATCCGAGTCACTTTCAACATTTTTCGAAAGTTTTGTGAGGAATGATAAGGATTGATGATTTAGAATAACATTTTGAAGAAACGGAGTGCATAAAACAGTAAAAGAGTTCTTCAAATCGAACCCTTCTTCGGAAACCCAAATCTCGGACGTTTGAAGTACGTGCCAAAAAACACCTAGTCACTTTCGACGATTTTCGAAAGTTTTGTGAGGAATGATAAGACTTAATGATTTAGAAAATAGTTTCTAAGAAACTGAGTGCATAAAACAGTAAAATATTTCCTCAAATCGAACCCTACTTCGGAAACCCAAATTTGAGACGTTTTAAGTACGTGATAAAAAATCATAGTCACTTTCGACGTTTTTCGAAAGTTTTGTGAGGAATGATAAGGATTGATGATTTAGAATAACATTTTGAAGAAACGGAGTGCATGAAACAGTAAAAGAGTTCTTCAAATCGAACCCTACTTAAGAAACTAAAATTAGGGAAGTTTGAAGTACGTGCCAAAAAACACCTAGTCACTTTCGACGATTTTCGAAAGTTTTATGAGGAATGATTAGGCTTGATGATTTAGAATATAGTTTCGAAGAAACGGAGTGCATAAAATAGTAAAAGAGTTCTTCAAATCGAACCCTACTTCGGAAACCAAAATCTGGGACGTTTGAAGTACGTGACAAAAAACACCTAGTCACTTTCGACGATTTTCGAAAGTTTTGCGAGGAATGATTAAGCTTGATGATTTAGAATATAGTTTCGAAGAAACGGAGTGCATAAAACAGTAAAAGAGTTCTTCAAATCGAACCCTACTTCGGATACCCAAATCCTTGACGTTTGAAGTACGTGCAAAAAACACCTAGTCACTTTCGACGATTTTTGAAAGTTTTGTGAGGAATGATTAGGCTTGATGATTTAGAATATAGTTTCGAAGAAACGGAGTGCATAAAACAGTAAAAGCGTTCTTCAAATCGAACTCTACTTCGGAAATCCAAATCTTTGACGTTTGAAGTACGTGATAAAAAATCCGAGTCACTTTCGACATTTTTCGAAAGTTTTGTGAGGAATGATAAGGATTGATGATTTAGAATAACATTTTGAAGAAACGGAGTGCATAAAACAGTAAAAGAGTTCTTCAAATCGAACCCTTCTTCAGAAACCCAAATCTCGGACGTTTGAAGTACGTGCCAAAAAACACCTAGTCACTTTCGACGATTTTCGAAAGTTTTGTGAGGAATGATTAGACTTGATGATTTAGAATATAGTTTCTAAGAAACAGAGTGCATAAAGCAGTAAAATATTTCTTCAAATCGAACCCTACTTAGGAAACCCAAATTTGGGACGTTTGAAGTACGTGATAAAAAATCCGAG
>NW_019272549.1:16440-21386 GCF_002738345.1 Cucurbita maxima | reverse complement strand
AAACGTCTCAGATTTGGGTTTCCGAAGTAGGGTTCGATTTGAAGAACTCTTTTAGTCTTTTATGCACACCGTTTCTTCGAAATCCTATTCTAAATCATCAAGCCTAATCATTCCTCACAAATCTTTCCAAAAACGTCGACTGTGACTCGGTTTTTTTAGCACGTACTTCAAACGTCTCAGATTTGGGTTTCCGAAGTAGGGTTCGATTTGAAGAACTATTTTACTGTTTTATGCACACCGTTTCTTCGAAATCCTATTCTAAATCCTCAAGCCTAATCATTCCTCATAATTCTTTCGAAAAACGTCGACCGTGACTCGGTTTTTTTAGCACGTACTTTAAACGTCTCAGATTTGGGTTTCCGAAGTAGGGTTCGATTTGAAGAACTCTTTTACTCTTTTATGCACACCGTTTCTTCGAAATCCTATTCTAAATCATCAAGCCTAATCATTCCTCACAAATCTTTCGAAAAACGTAGACCGTGACTCGGTTTTTTTAGCACGTACTTCAAACGTCCCAGATTTGGGTTTCCGAAGTAGGGTTCGATTTGAAGAACTATTTTACTGTTTTATGCACACCGTTTCTTCGAAATCCTATTCTAAATCCTCAAGCCTAATCATTTCTCACAATTCTTTCGAAAAACGTCGACCGTGACTCGGTTTTTTTAGCACGTTCTTCAAACGTCCCAGACTTGGGTTTCCGAAGTAGGGTTCGATTTAACGAACTCTTTTACTGTTTTATGCACACCGTTTCTTCCAAATCCTATTCTAAATCATCAAGCCTAATCATTCCTCACAAATCTTTCGAAAAACATAGACTGTGACTCGGTTTTTTTAGCACGTACTTTAAACGTCCCAGATTTGGGTTTCCGAAGTAGGGTTCGATTTGAAGAACTCTTTTAGTCTTTTATGCACACCGTTTCTTCGAAATCCTATTCTAAATCATCAAGCCTAATCATTCCTCACAAATCTTTCGAAAAACGTCGACTGTGACTCGGTTTTTTTAGCACGTACTACAAACGTCTCAGATTTGGGTTTCCGAAGTAGAGTTCGATTTGAAGAACTATTTTACTGTTTTATGCACACCGTTTCTTCGAAATCCTATTCTAAATCATCAAGCCTAATCATTCCTCAAAAATCTTTCGAAAAACGTCGACCGTCACTCGGTTTTTTTATCACGTACTTCAAACGTTCCAGACTTGGGTATCCGAAGTAGGGTTCGATTTGTNTCTCAGATTTGGGTTTCCGAAGTAGAGTTCGATTTGAAGAACTATTTTACTGTTTTATGCACACCGTTTCTTCGAAATCCTATTCTAAATCATCAAGCCTAATCATTCCTCAAAAATCTTTCGAAAAATGTCGACCGTATCTCGGTTTTTTTATCACGTACTTCAAACGTTCCAGACTTGGGTATCCGAAGTAGGGTTCGATTTGTAGAACTCTTTTACTGTTTTATGTTCACCGTTTCTTCCAAATCCTATTCTAAATCATCAAGCCTAATCATTCCTCACAAATCTTTCGAAAAACATAGACCGTGACTCGGTTTTTTTAACACGTACTTCAAACGTCCCAGACTTGGGTTTCCGAAGTAGAGTTCGATTTGAAGAACTCTTTTACTGTTTTATGCACATCGTTTCTTCGAAATCCTATTCTAAATCATCAAGCCTAATCATTCCTCACAAATCTTTCGAAAAACATAGACCGTGACTCGGTTTTTTTAGCACGTACTTCAAACGTCCCAGACTTGGGTTTCCGAAGTAGAGTTCGATTTGAAGAACTCTTTTACTGTTTTATGCACATCGTTTCTTCGAAATCCTATTCTAAATCATCAAGCCTAATCATTCCTCACAAATCTTTCGAAAAACATAGACCGTGACTCGGTTTTTTTAGCACGTACTTCAAACGTCCCAGACTTGGGTTTCCGAAGTAGAGTTCGATTTGAAGAACTATTTTACTGTTTTATGCACATCGTTTCTTCGAAATCCTATTCTAAATCATCAAGCCTAATCATTCCTCACAAATCTTTCGAAAAACATAGACCGTGACTCGGTTTTTTTAACACGTACTTCAAACGTCCCAGACTTGGGTTTCCGAAGTAGAGTTCGATTTGAAGAACTATTTTACTGTTTTATGCACATCGTTTCTTCGAAATCCTATTCTAAATCATCAAGCCTAATCATTCCTCACAAATCTTTCGAAAAACATAGACCGTGACTCGGTTTTTTTAACACGTACTTCAAACGTCCCAGACTTGGGTTTCCGAAGTAGAGTTCGATTTGAAGAACTATTTTACTGTTTTATGCACATCGTTTCTTCGAAATCCTATTCTAAATCATCAAGCCTAATCATTCCTCACAAATCTTTCGAAAAACATAGACCGTGACTCGGTTTTTTTAACACGTACTTCAAACGTCCCAGACTTGGGTTTCCGAAGTAGAGTTCGATTTGAAGAACTATTTTACTGTTTTATGCACATCGTTTCTTCGAAATCCTATTCTAAATCATCAAGCCTAATCATTCCTCACAAATCTTTCGAAAAACATAGACCGTGACTCGGTTTTTTTAACACGTACTTCAAACGTCCCAGACTTGGGTTTCCGAAGTAGAGTTCGATTTGAAGAACTATTTTACTGTTTTATGCACATCGTTTCTTCGAAATCCTATTCTAAATCATCAAGCCTAATCATTCCTCACAAATCTTTCGAAAAACATAGACCGTGACTCGGTTTTTTTAACACGTACTTCAAACGTCCCAGACTTGGGTTTCCGAAGTAGAGTTCGATTTGAAGAACTATTTTACTGTTTTATGCACATCGTTTCTTCGAAATCCTATTCTAAATCATCAAGCCTAATCATTCCTCACAAATCTTTCGAAAAACATAGACCGTGACTCGGTTTTTTTAACACGTACTTCAAACGTCCCAGACTTGGGTTTCCGAAGTAGAGTTCGATTTGAAGAACTATTTTACTGTTTTATGCACATCGTTTCTTCGAAATCCTATTCTAAATCATCAAGCCTAATCATTCCTCACAAATCTTTCGAAAAACATAGACCGTGACTCGGTTTTTTTAACACGTACTTCAAACGTCCCAGACTTGGGTTTCCGAAGTAGAGTTCGATTTGAAGAACTATTTTACTGTTTTATGCACATCGTTTCTTCGAAATCCTATTCTAAATCATCAAGCCTAATCATTCCTCACAAATCTTTCGAAAAACATAGACCGTGACTCGGTTTTTTTAACACGTACTTCAAACGTCCCAGACTTGGGTTTCCGAAGTAGAGTTCGATTTGAAGAACTATTTTACTGTTTTATGCACATCGTTTCTTCGAAATCCTATTCTAAATCATCAAGCCTAATCATTCCTCACAAATCTTTCGAAAAACATAGACCGTGACTCGGTTTTTTTAACACGTACTTCAAACGTCCCAGACTTGGGTTTCCGAAGTAGAGTTCGATTTGAAGAACTATTTTACTGTTTTATGCACATCGTTTCTTCGAAATCCTATTCTAAATCATCAAGCCTAATCATTCCTCACAAATCTTTCGAAAAACATAGACCGTGACTCGGTTTTTTTAACACGTACTTCAAACGTCCCAGACTTGGGTTTCCGAAGTAGAGTTCGATTTGAAGAACTATTTTACTGTTTTATGCACATCGTTTCTTCGAAATCCTATTCTAAATCATCAAGCCTAATCATTCCTCACAAATCTTTCGAAAAACATAGACCGTGACTCGGTTTTTTTAACACGTACTTCAAACGTCCCAGACTTGGGTTTCCGAAGTAGAGTTCGATTTGAAGAACTATTTTACTGTTTTATGCACACCGTTTCTTCGAAATCCTATTCTAAATCATCAAGCCTAAAAATTCCACACAAATCTTTCGAAAAACATAGACCGTGACTCGGTTTTTTTAACACGTACTTCAAACGTCCCAGACTTGGGTTTCCGAAGTAGGGTTCGATTTGAAGAACTCTTTTAGTCTTTTATGCACACCGTTTCTTCGAAATCCTATTCTAAATCATCAAGCCTAATCATTCCTCACAAATCTTTCGAAAAACGTCGACTGTGACTCGGTTTTTTTAGCACGTACTCCAAACGTCTCAGATTTGGGTTTCCGAAGTAGGGTTCGATTTGAAGAACTTTTTTACTGTTTTATGCACACCGTTTCTTCGAAATCCTATTCTAAATCATCAAGCCTAATCATTCCTCAAAAATCTTTCAGAAAACGTCGACCGTAACTCGGTTTTTTTATCACGTACTTCAAACGTTCCAGACTTGGGTATCCGAAGTAGGGTTCGATTTGAAGAACTATTTTACTGTTATATGCACACCGTTTCTTCGAAATCCTATTCTAAATCATCAAGCCTAATCATTCCTCAAAAATCTTTCAGAAAACGTCGACCGTAACTCGGTTTTTTTATCACGTACTTCAAACGTTCCAGACTTGGGTATCCGAAGTAGGGTTCGATTTGAAGAACTATTTTACTGTTATATGCACACCGTTTCTTCGAAATCCTATTCTAAATCATCAAGCCTAAAAATTCCACACAAATCTTTCGAAAAACATAGACCGTGACTCGGTTTTTTTAACACGTACTTCAAACGTCCCAGACTTGGGTTTCCGAAGTAGGTTTCGATTTGAAGAACTCTTTTAGTCTTTTATGCACACCGTTTCTTCGAAATCCTATTCTAAATCATCAAGCCTAATCATTCCTCACAAATCTTTCGAAAAACGTCGACCGTGACTCGGTTTTTTTAGCACGTACTTCAAACGTCTCAGATTTGGGTTTCCGAAGTAGGGTTCGATTTGAAGAACTATTTTACTGTTTTATGCACACCGTTTCTTCGAAATCCTATTCTAAATCCTCAAGCCTACTCATTCCTCACAATTCTTTCGAAAAACGTCGACCGTGACTCGGTTTTTTTAGCACGTTCTTCAAACGTC
>NW_019272549.1:11188-16116 GCF_002738345.1 Cucurbita maxima | reverse complement strand
GTACTTCAAACGTCTCAGATTTGGGTTTCCGAAGTAGGGTTCGATTTGAAGAACTCTTTTACTGTTTTATGCACACCGTTTCTTCGAAATCCTATTCTAAATCATCAAGCCTAATCATTCCTCAAAATCTTTCGAAAAACGTCAACGGTAACTCGGTTTTTTTATCACGTACTTCAAACGTTCAAGACATGGGTATCCAAAGTAGGGTTCGATTTGTAGAACTCTTTTACTGTTTTATGTTCACCGTTTCCTCCAAATCCTATTCTAAATCATCAAGCCTAATCATTCGTCACAAATCTTTCGAAAAACGTCGACAGTGACTCGGTTTTTTTAGCACGTACTTCAAACGTCCCAGATTTGGGTTTTCGAAGTAGGGTTCGATTTGAAGAACTATTTTACTATTTTATGCACACCGTTTCTTCGAAATCCTATTCTAAATCATCAAGCCTAATCATTCCTCACAAATCTTTCGAAAAACGTCGACAGTGACTCGGTTTGTTTAGCACGTACTTCAAACGTCTCAGACTTGGGTTTCCGAAGTAGCGTTCGATTTGTAGAACTCTTTTACTGTTTTATGTACACCGTTTCTTCGAAATCCTATTCTAAATCAGCAAGCCTAATCATTCCTCAAAAATCTTTCAGAAAACGTCGACCGTAACTCGGTTTTTTTATCACGTACTTCAAACGTTCCAGACTTGGGTATCCGAAGTAGGGTTCGATTTGAAGAACTCTTTTACTGTTTTATGCACACCGTTTCTTCGAAATCCTATTCTAAATCATCAAGCCTAATCATTCCTCACAAATCTTTCGAAAAATGTCGACCGTGACTCGATTTTTTTAGCACGTACTTCAAACGTCTCAGATTTGGGTTTCCGAAGTAGGGTTCGATTTGAAGAACTATTTTACTGTTTTATGCACACCGTTTCTTCGAAATCCTATTCTAAATCCTCAAGCCTAATCATTCCTCACAATTCTTTCGAAAAATGTCGACCGTGACTCGGTTTTTTTAGCACGTACTTTAAACGTCTCAGATTTGGGTTTCCGAAGTAGGGTTCGATTTGAAGAACTCTTTTAGTCTTTTATGCACACCGTTTCTTCGAAATCCTATTCTAAATCATCAAGCCTAATCATTCCTCACAAATCTTTCGAAAAACGTCGACTGTGACTCGGTTTTTTTAGCACGTACTTCAAATGTCTCAGATTTGGGTTTCCGAAGTAGGGTTCGATTTGAAGAACTATTTTACTGTTTTATGCACACCGTTTCTTCGAAATCCTATTCTAAATCATCAAGCCTAATCATTCCTCAAAAATCTTTCGAAAAACGTCGACGGTAACTTGGTTTTTTTATCACGTACTTCAAACGTTCCAGACTTGGGTATCCGAAGTAGGGTTCGATTTGTAGAACTCTTTTACTGTTTTATGTTCACCGTTTCCTCCAAATCCTATTCTAAATCATCAAGCCTAATCATTCCTCACAAATCTTTCGAAAAACGTCGACAGTGACTCGGTTTTTTTAGCACGTACTTCCAACGTCCCAGATTTGGGTTTCCGAAGTAGGGTTCGATTTGAAGAACTATTTTACTATTTTATGCACACCGTTTCTTCGAAATCCTATTCTAAATCATCATGCCTAAAAATTCCACACAAATCTTTCGAAAAATATAGACCGTGACTCGGTTTTTTTAACACGTACTTCAAACGTCCCAGACTTGGGTTTCCGAAGTAGGGTTCGATTTGAAGAACTCTTTTACTATTTTATGCACACCGTTTCTTCGAAATCCTATTCTAAATCATCAAGCCTAATCATTCCTCAAAAATCTTTCGAAAAAAGTCGACCGTGACTCGGTTTTTTTAGCACGTACTTCAAACGTCCCAGACTTGGCTTTCCGAAGTAGGGTTCGATTTGAAGAACTCTTTTACTATTTTATGCACACCGTTTCTTCGAAATCCTATTCTAAATCATCAAGCCTAATCATTCCTCACAAATCTTTCGAAAAACGTCGACCGTGACTCAGCTTTTTTAGCACGTACATCAAACGTCTCAGATTTGGGTTTCCGAAGTAGGGTTCGATTTGAAGAACTATTTTACTGTTTTATGCACACCGTTTCTTCGAAATCCTATTCTAAATCATCAAGCCTAATCATTCCTCAAAAATCTTTCGAAAAACGTCGACCGTAACTCGGTTTTTTTAGCACGTACTTCAAACGTCCCAGACTTGGGTTTCCGAAGTAGGGTTCGATTTGTAGAACTCTTTTACTGTTTTATGTTCACCGTTTCTTCCAAATCCTATTCTAAATCATCAAGCCTAATCATTCCTCACAAGTCTTTCGAAAAAAGTCGACCGTGACTCGGTTTTTTTAGCACGTACTTCAAACGTCTCAGATTTGGGTTTCCGAAGTAGGGTTCGATTTGAAGAACTCTTTTACTGTTTTATGCACACCGTTTCTTCGAAATCCTATTCTAAATCATCAAGCCTAATCATTCCTCAAAAATCTTTCGAAAAACGTCGACCGTAACTCGGTTTTTTTATCACGTACTTCAAACGTTCCAGACTTGGGTATCCAAAGTAGGGTTCGATTTGTAGAACTCTTTTACTGTTTTATGTTCACCGTTTCCTCCAAATCCTATTCTAAATAATCAAGCCTAATCATTCCTCACAAATCTTTCGAAAAACTTCGACAGTGACTCGGTTTTTTTAGCACGTACTTCAAACGTCCCAGATTTGGGTTTCCGAAGTAGGGTTCGATTTGAAGAACTCTTTTACTGTTTTATGCACACCGTTTCTTCGAAATCCTATTCTAAATCATCAAGCCTAATCATTCCTCACAAATCTTTCGAAAAACAAAGACCGTGACTCGGTTTTTTTAACACGTACTTCAAACGTCCCAGACTTGGGTTTCCGAAGTAGGGTTCGATTTGAAGAACTATTTTACTGTTTTATGCACACCGTTTCTTCGAAATCCTATTCTAAATCATCAAGCCTAATCATTCCTCACAAATCTTTCGAAAAACAAAGACCGTGACTCGGTTTTTTTAACACGTACTTCAAACGTCCCAGACTTGGGTTTCCGAAGTAGGGTTCGATTTGAAGAACTATTTTACTGTTTTATGCACACCGTTTCTTCGAAATCCTATTCTAAATCATCAAGCCTAATCATTCCTCACAAATCTTTCGAAAAACAAAGACCGTGACTCGGTTTTTTTAACACGTACTTCAAACGTCCCAGACTTGGGTTTCCGAAGTAGGGTTCGATTTGAAGAACTATTTTACTGTTTTATGCACACCGTTTCTTCGAAATCCTATTCTAAATCATCAAGCCTAATCATTCCTCACAAATCTTTCGAAAAACAAAGACCGTGACTCGGTTTTTTTAACACGTACTTCAAACGTCCCAGACTTGGGTTTCCGAAGTAGGGTTCGATTTGAAGAACTATTTTACTGTTTTATGCACACCGTTTCTTCGAAATCCTATTCTAAATCATCAAGCCTAATCATTCCTCACAAATCTTTCGAAAAACGTCGACCGTGACTCGATTTTTTTAGCACGTACTTCCAACGTCTCAGATTTGGGTTTCCGAAGTAGGGTTCGATTTGAAGAACTCTTTTACTGTTTTATGCACACCGTTTCTTCGAAATCCTATTCTAAATCATCAAGCCTAATCATTCCTCACAAATCTTTCGAAAAACGTCGACCGTGACTCGATTTTTTTAGCACGTACTTCCAACGTCTCAGATTTGGGTTTCCGAAGTAGGGCTCGATTTGAAGAACTATTTTACTGTTTTATGCACACCGTTTCTTCGAAATCCTATTCTAAATCCTCAAGCCTAATCATTCCTCACAATTCTTTCGAAAAACGTCGACCGTGACTCGATTTTTTTAGCACGTACTTCCAACGTCTCAGATTTGGGTTTCCGAAGTAGGGCTCGATTTGAAGAACTATTTTACTGTTTTATGCACACCGTTTCTTCGAAATCCTATTCTAAATCCTCAAGCCTAATCATTCCTCACAATTCTTTCGAAAAACGTCGACCGTGACTCGGTTTTTTTAGCACGTACTTTAAACGTCTCAGATTTGGGTTTTCGAAGTAGGGTTCGATTTGAAGAACTATTTTACTGTTTTATGCACACCGTTTCTTCGAAATCCTATTCTAAATCATCAAGCCTAATCATTCCTCACAAATCTTTCGAAAAACAAAGACCGTGACTCGGTTTTTTTAACACGTACTTCAAACGTCCCAGACTTGGGTTTCCGAAGTAGGGTTCGATTTGAAGAACTCTTTTACTGTTTTATGCACACCGTTTCTTCGAAATCCTATTCTAAATCATCAAGCCTAATCATTCCTCACAAATCTTTCGAAAAACGTCGACCGTGACTCGGTTTTTTTAGCACGTACTTCAAACGTCTCAGATTTGGGTTTTCGAAGTAGGGTTCGATTTGAAGAACTATTTTACTGTTTTATGCACACCGTTTCTTCGAAATCCTATTCTAAATCCTCAAGCCTAATCATTCCTCAAAAATCTTTCGAAAAAAGTCGATCGTGACTCGGTTTTTTTAGCACGTACTTCAAACGTCCCAGACTTGGGTTTCCGAAGTAGGGTTCGATTTGAAGAACTCTTTTACTGTTTTATGCACACCGTTTCTTCGAAATCCTATTCTAAATCATCAAGCCTAATAATTCCACACAAATCTTTCGAAAAACGTCGACCGTGACTCGATTTTTTTAGCACGTACTTCAAACGTCTCAGATTTGGGTTTCCGAAGTAGGGTTCGATTTGAAGAACTATTTTACTGTTTTATGCACACCGTTTCTTCGAAATCCTATTCTAAATCCTCAAGCCTAATCATTCCACACAATTTTTTCGAAAAACGTCGACCGTGACTCGGTTTTTTTAGCACGTACTTCAAACGTCTCAGATTTGGGTTT
>NW_019272549.1:2727-3145 GCF_002738345.1 Cucurbita maxima | reverse complement strand
TAGGGTTCGATTTGTAGAACTCTTTTACTGTTTTATGTTCACCGTTTCCTCCAAATCCTATTCTAAATCATCAAGCCTAATCATTCCTCACAAATCTTTCGAAAAACGTCGACAGTGACTCGGTTTTTTTAGCACGTACTTCTAACGTCCCAGATTTGGGTTTTCGAAGTAGGGTTCGATTTGAAGAACTATTTTACTATTTTATGCACACCGTTTCTTCGAAATCCTATTCTAAATCACCAAGCCTAATCATTCCTCAAAAATCTTTCGAAAAAAGTCGACCGTGACTCGTTTTTTTAGCACGTACTTCAAACGTCCCAGACTTGGGTTTCCGAAGTAGGGTTCGATTTGAAGAACTCTTTTACTGTTTTATGCACACCGTTTCTTCGAAATCCTATTCTAAATCATCAAGCCTAAT
>NW_019272549.1:0-2551 GCF_002738345.1 Cucurbita maxima | reverse complement strand
TCGATTTGAAGAACTATTTTACTGTTTTATGCACACCGTTTCTTCGAAATCCTATTCTAAATCCTCAAGCCTAATCATTCCTCACAATTCTTTCGAAAAACGTCGACCGTGACTCGGTTTTTTTAGCACGTACTTCAAACGTCTCAGATTTGGGTTTCCGAAGTAGGGTTCGATTTGAAGAACTATTTTACTGTTTTATGCACACTGTTTCTTCGAAATCCTATTCTAAATCCTCAAGCCTAATCATTCCTCACAATTGTTTCGAAAAACGTCGATCGTGACTGGGTTTTTTTAGCACGTTCTTCAAACGTCCGAGACTTGGGTTTCCGAAGTAGGTTTCGATTTAAAGAACTCTTTTACTGTTTTATGCACACCGTTTCTTCCAAATCCTATTCTAAATCATCAAGCCTAATCATTCCCCACAAATCTTTCGAAAAACATAGACCGTGACTCGGTTTTTTTAACACGTACTTCAAACGTCCAAGACTTGGGTTTCCGAAGTAGGGTTCGATTTGAAGAACTATTTTACTATTTTATGCACACCGTTTCTTCGAAATCCTATTCTAAATCACCAAGCCTAATCATTCCTCAAAAATCTTTCGAAAAAAGTCGACCGTGACTCGGTTTTTTTAGCACGTACTTCTAACGTCCGAGACTTGGGTTTCCGAAGTAGGGTTCGATTTGAAGAACTCTTTTACTGTTTTATGCACACCGTTTCTTCGTAATCCTATTCTAAATCATCAAGCCTATTCATTCCTCACAAATCTTTCGAAAAACGTCGACCGTGACTCGATTATTTTAGCACGTACTTCAAACGTCTCAGATTTGGGTTTCCGAAGTAGGGTTCGATTTGAAGAACTATTTTACTGTTTTATGCACACCGTTTCTTCGAAATCCTATTCTAAATCCTCAAGCCTAATCATTCCTCACAATTCTTTCGAAAAACGTCGACCGTGACTCGGTTTTTTTAGCACGTACTTCAAACGTCTCAGATTTGGGTTTCCGAAGTAGGGTTCGATTTGAAGAACTATTTTACTGTTTTATGCACACCGTTTCTTCGAAATCCTATTCTAAATCCTCAAGCCTAATCATTCCTCACAATTCTTTCGAAAAACGTCGATCGTGACTGGGTTTTTATAGCACGTTCTTCAAACGTTTGAGACTTGGGTTTCCGAAGTAGGTTTCGATTTAAAGAACTCTTTTACTGTTTTATGCACACCGTTTCTTCCAAATCCTATTCTAAATCATCAAGCCTAATCATTCCTCACAAATCTTTCGAAAAACATAGACCGTGACTCGGTTTTTTTAGCACGTACTTTAAATGTCCCAGATTTGGGTTTCCGAAGTAGGGTTCGATTTGAAGAACTATTTTACTGTTTTATGCACACCGTTTCTTCGAAATCTTATTCTTAATCATCAAGCCTAATCATTCCTCACAAATCTTTCGAAAAAAGTCGACCGTGACTCGGTTTTCTTAGCACGTACTTCAAACGTCTCAGATTTGGGTTTCCGAAGTAGGGTTCGATTTGAAGAACTCTTTTACTATTTTATGCACACCGTTTCTTCGAAATCCTATTCTAAATCATCAAGCCTAATCATTCCTCACAAATCTTTCGAAAAACGTCGACCGTGACTCGGTTTTTTTAGCACGTACTTCAAACGTCTTAGATTTGGGTTTCCGAAGTAGGGTTCGATTTGAAGAACTATTTTACTGTTTTATGCACACCGTTTCTTCGAAATCCTATTCTAAATCCTCAAGCCTAATCATTTCTCACAATTCTTTCGAAAAACGTCGACAGTGACTCGGTTTTTTTAGCACGTACTTCAAACGTCTCAGATTTGGGTTTCCGAACTAGGGTTCGATTTGAAGAACTCTTTTACTATTTTATGCACACCGTTTCTTCGAAATCCTATTCTAAATCATCAAGCCTAATCATTCCGCACAAATCTTTCGAAAAACGTCGACCGTGAGTCAGTTTTTTTAGCACGTTCTTCAAACGTCCCAGACTTGGGTTTCCGAAGTAGGGTTCGATTTAAAGAACACTTTTACTGTTTTATGCACACCGTTTCTTCCAAATCCTATTCTAAATCATCAAGCCTAATCATTCCTCACAAATCTTTCGAAAAACATAGACCGTGACTCGGTTTTTTTAGCACGTACTTTAAACGTCCCAGATTTGGGTTTCCGAAGTAGGGTTCGATTTGAAGAACTATTTTACTGTTTTATGCACACCGTTTCTTCGAAATCTTATTCTAAATCATCAAGCCTAATCATTCCTCACAAATCTTTCGAAAAACGTCGACCGTGACTCGGTTTTTTTAGCACGTACTTCAAACGTCTCAGATTTGGGTTTCCGAAGTAGGGTTCGATTTGAAGAACTCTTTTACTGTTTTATGCACACCGTTTCTTCGAAATCCTATTCAAAATCATCAAGCCTAATCATTCCTCAAAAATCTTTCGAAAAACGTCGACCGTAACTCGGTTTTTTTATCACGTACTTCAAACGTTCCAGACTTGGGTATCCAAAGTAGGGTTCGATTTGTAGAACTC
>NW_019272548.1:20099-21507 GCF_002738345.1 Cucurbita maxima | reverse complement strand
AAGAAACGGAGTGCATGAAACAGTAAAAGTGTGCTTCAAATCAAACCCTACTTCGGAAACCCAAATCTGGGTCGTTTGAAGTACGTGCTAAAAAAAACCGAGTCACGGTCGACGTTTTTTGGAAGTTGTGTGGGGAATGATTAGGCTTGATGATTTAGCATAGAGTTTCGAAGAAACGGAGTGCATAAAAGAGTAATAGTGTGCTTCAAATCGAACCCTACTTCGGAAACCCAAATCTGAGACGTTTGAAGTACGTGCTAAAAAAACCGAGTCACGGTCGACGTTTTTTGGAAGTTTTGGGGGGAATGATTAGGCTCGATGATTTAGAATAGAATTTCGAAGAAACAGAGTGCATGAAACAGTAAAAGTGTGCTTCAAATCGAACCCTACTTCGGAAACCCAAATCTGGGACGTTTGAAGTACGTGCTAAAAAAACCGAGTCACAGTCGACGTTTTTTGGAAGTTTTCGAGGGAATGATTAGGCTCGATTTTTTAGAATAGAATTTCGAAGAAACGGAGTGCATGAAACAGTAAAAGTGTGCTTCAAATCGAACCCTACTTCGGAAACCCAAATCTAGGACGTTTGAAGTACGTGCTAAAAAAAAGTGCTTCAAATCGAACCCTACTTCGGAAACCCAAATCTAGGACGTTTGAAGTACGTGCTAAAAAAAATCGAGTCACGGTCAACCCTACTTCGGAAACCCAAATCTAGGACGTTTGAAGTACGTGCTAAAAAAAATCGAGTCACGGTCGACGTTTTTTGGAAGTTTTGTGGGGAATGATTAGGCTTGATGATTTAGCATAGAGTTTCGAAGAAACGGAGTGCATAAAAGAGTAATAGTGTGCTTCAAATCGAACCCTACTTCGGAAACCCAAATCTGAGACGTTTGAAGTACGTGCTAAAAAACCAAGTCACAGTCGACGTTTTTTGGAAGTTTTCGGGGGAATGATTAGGCTTGATGATTTAGAATAGAATTTCCAAGAAACTGAGTGCATAAAACAGTAAAAGTGTGCTTCAAATCGAACCCTACTTCGGAAACCCAAATCTGGGACGTTTGAAGTACGTGCTAAAAAAACCGAGTCACAGTCGACGTTTTTTGGAAGTTTTCGGGGGAATGATTAGGCTCGATGATTTAGAATAGAATTTCGAAGAAACAGAGTGCATGAAACAGTAAAAGTGTGCTTCAAATCGAACCCTACTTCGGAAACCCAAATCTCGGACGTTTGAAGTACGTGCTAAAAAAAACCGAGTCACGGTCGACGTTTTTTGGAAGTTTTGTTGGGAATGATTAGGCTTGATGATTTAGAATAGAGTTTCGAAGAAACGGAGTGCATGAAACAGTAAAAGTGTGCTTCAAATCGAACCCTACTTCGGAAACCCAAATCTGGGACGTTTGAAGTACGTGCT
>NW_019272548.1:0-20049 GCF_002738345.1 Cucurbita maxima | reverse complement strand
GGGGAATGATTAGGCTTGATGATTTAGAATAGAGTTTCGAAGAAACGGAGAGCATAAAACAGTAATAGTGTGCTTCAAATCGAACCCTACTTCGGAAACCCAAATCTGAGACGTTTGAAGTACGTGCGAGTCACGGTCGACGTTTTTTGGAAGTTTTGTGGGGAATGATTAGGCTTGATGATTTAGAATAGAGTTTCGAAGAAACGGAGTGCATAAAATAGTAATAGTGTGCTTCANGAGTCGCGGTCGAAGTTTTTTAGATGTTTTGGGGGGAATGATTAGGCTTGATGATTTAGAATAGAATTTCGAAGAAACGGAGTGCATAAAACAGTAAAAGTGTGCTTCAAATCGAACCCTACTTCGGAAACCCAAATCTGGGACGTTTGAAGTACGTGCTAAAAAAACCGAGTCACAGTCGACGTTTTTTGGAAGTTTTCGGGGGAATGATTAGGCTCGATGATTTAGAATAGAATTTCGAAGAAACGGAGTGCATGAAACAGTAAAAGTGTGCTTCAAATCGAACCCTACTTCGGAAACCCAAATCTGGGACGTTTGAAGTACGTGCTAAAAAAACCGAGTCACGGTCGACGTTTTTTGGAAGTTTTGGGGGGAATGATTAGGCTTGATGATTTAGAATAGAATTTCGAAGAAACGGAGTGCATGAAACAGTAAAAGTGTGCTTCAAATCGAACCCTACTTCGGAAACCCAAATCTGGGACGTTTGAAGTACGTGCTAAAAAAACCGAGTCACGGTCGACGTTTTTTGGAAGTTTTGGGGGGAATGATTAGGCTCGATGATTTAGAATAGAATTTCGAAGAAACGGAGTGCATGAAACAGTAAAAGTGTGCTTCAAATCGAACCCTACTTCGGAAACCCAAATCTGGGACGTTTGAAGTACGTGCTAAAAAAACCGAGTCACGGTCGACGTTTTTTGGAAGTTTTGGGGGGAATGATTAGGCTTGATGATTTAGAATAGAATTTCGAAGAAACGGAGTGCATAAAACAGTAAAAGTGTGGTTCAAATCGAACCCTACTTCGGAAACCCAAATCTGGGACATTTGAAATACGTGCTAAAAAAACCGAGTCAGACTCGACGTTTTTTGGAAGTTTTGTGGGGAAGGATTAGGCTTGATGATTTAGAATAGAATTTCGATGAAACGGAGTGCATAAAACAGTAAAAGTGTGCTTCAAGTCAAACCCTACTTCGGAAACCCAAATCAGGGACGTTTGATGTACGTGCTAAATAACCGAGTCACGATCGACGTTTTTTGGAAGTTTTGGGGGGAATGATTAGGCTTGATGATTTAGAATAGAATTTCGAAGAAACGGAGTGCATAAAACAGTAAAAGTGTGCATCAAATCGAACCCTACTACGGAAACCCAAATCTGGGACGTATGAAGTACGTGCTAAACAACCGAGTCACGGTCGAATTTTTTTGGAAGTTTTGGGGGGAATGATTTGGCTTGATGATTTAGAATAGAATTTGGAAGAAACGGAGTGCATAAAACAGTAAAAGTGTGCTTCAAATCGAACCCTACTTCGGAAACCCAAATCTGGGACGTTTGAAGTACGTGCTAAAAAAACCGAGTCACGGTCGACGTTTTTTGGAAGTTTTGGGGGGAATGATTAGGCTTGATGATTTAGAATAGAATTTCGAAGAAACGGAGTGCATAAAACAGTAAAAGTGTGCTTCAATTCGAACCCTACTTCGGAAACCCAAATCTGAGACGTTTAAAGTACGTGCTAAAAAAACTTATTGACGGTCGACGTTTTTTTGAAGTTTTGGGGGGAATGATTAGGCTTGATGATTTAGAATAGAATTTCGAAGAAACGGAGTGCATAAAACAGTAAAAGTGTGCTTCAAATCGAACCCTACTTCGAAAACCCAAATCTGGGACATTTGAAATACGTGCTAAAAAAACCGAGTCACGGTCTACGTTTTTTGGAAGTTTTGTGGGGAATGATTAGGCTTGATGATTTAGAATAGAATTTCGAAGAAACGGAGTGCATAAAACAATAAAAGTGTGCTTCAAATCGAACCCTACTTCGAAAACCCAAATCTGGGACGTTTGAAGTACGTGCTAAAAAAACCGAGTCTCGGTCGAAGTTTTTTGGATGTTTTGCGGGGAATGATTAGGCTTGATGATTTATAATAGAATTTCGAAGAAACGGAGTGCATAAAACAGTAAAAGTGTGGTTCAAATCGAACCCTACTTCGGAAACCCAAATCTGGGACATTTGAAATACGTGCTAAAAAAACCGAGTCACACTCGACGTTTTTTGGAAGTTTTGTGGGGAATGATTAGGCTTGATGATTTAGAATAGAATTTCGAAGAAACGGAGTGCATAAAACAGTAAAAGTGTGCTTCAAATCGAACCCTACTTCGGTAACCCAAATCTCGGACGTTCTAAGTACGTGCTAAAAAAACCGAGTCACGGTCGATGTTTTTTGGAAGTTTTGGGGGGAATGATTAGGCTTGATGATTTAGAATAGAATTTCGAAGAAACGGAGAGCATAAAACAGTAAAAGTGTGCTTCAAATCGAACCCTACTTCGGAAACCCAAATCTGGGACGTTTGAAGTACGTGCTAAAAAAACCGATTGACGATCGACGTTTTTTGGAAGTTTTGGGGGGAATGATTTGGCTTGATGATTTAGAATAGAATTTCGAAGAAACGGAGTGCATAAAACAGTAAAAGTGTGCTTCAAATCGAACCCTACTTCGGAAACCCAAATCTGGGACGTTTGAAGTACGTGCTAAAAAAACCGAGTCACGGTCGACGTTTTTTGGAAGTTTTGGGGGGAATGATTAGGCTCGATGATTTAGAATAGAATTTCGAAGAAACGGAGTGCATGAAACAGTAAAAGTGTGCTTCAAATCGAACCCTACTTCGGAAACCCAAATCTGGGACGTTTGAAGTACGTGCTAAAAAAACCGAGTCACGGTCGACGTTTTTTGGAAGTTTTGGGGGGAATGATTAGGCTCGATGATTTAGAATAGAATTTCGAAGAAACGGAGTGCATGAAACAGTAAAAGTGTGCTTCAAATCGAACCCTACTTCGGAAACCCAAATCTGGGACGTTTGAAGTACGTGCTAAAAAAACCGAGTCACGGTCGACGTTTTTTGGAAGTTTTGGGGGGAATGATTAGGCTTGATGATTTAGAATAGAATTTCGAAGAAACGGAGTGCATAAAACAGTAAAAGTGTGCTTCAAATCGAACCCTACTTCGGAAACCCAAATCTGGGACGTTTGAAGTACGTGCTAAAAAAACCGAGTCACGGTCGACGTTTTTTGGAAGTTTTGGGGGGAATGATTAGGCTTGATGATTTAGAATAGAATTTCGAAGAAACGGAGTGCATAAAACAGTAAAAGTGTGCTTCAAATCGAACCCTACTTCGGAAACCCAAATCTGGGACGTTTGAAGTACGTGCTAAAAAAACCGAGTCACGGTCGACGTTTTTTGGAAGTTTTGGGGGGAATGATTAGGCTTGATGATTTAGAATAGAATTTCGAAGAAACGGAGTGCATAAAACAGTAAAAGTGTGCTTCAAATCGAACCCTACTTCGGAAACCCAAATCTGGGACGTTTGAAGTACGTGCTAAAAAAACCGAGTCACGGTCGACGTTTTTTGGAAGTTTTGGGGGGAATGATTAGGCTTGATGATTTAGAATAGAATTTCGAAGAAACGGAGTGCATAAAACAGTAAAAGTGTGCTTCAAATCGAACCCTACTTCGGAAACCCAAATCTGGGACGTTTGAAGTACGTGCTAAAAAAACCGAGTCACGGTCGACGTTTTTTGGAAGTTTTGGGGGGAATGATTAGGCTTGATGATTTAGAATAGAATTTCGAAGAAACGGAGTGCATAAAACAGTAAAAGTGTGCTTCAAATCGAACCCTACTTCGGAAACCCAAATCTGGGACGTTTGAAGTACGTGCTAAAAAAACAGATTGACGGTCGAAGTTTTTTGGAAGTTTTGGGGGGAATGATTAGGCTCGGAAGTTTTGGGGGGAATGATTAGGCTTGATGATTTAGAGTTGAATTTCTAAGAAACGGAGTGCTTAAAACAGTAAAAGTGTGCTTCAAATCGAACCCTACTTTGGAAACCCAAATCTGGGAAGTTTGAAGTACGTGCTAAAAAACCGAGTCACGGTCGAAGTTTTTTGGAGGTTTTGGGGGGAATGATTAGGCTTGATGATTTAGAATAGAATTTCGAAGAAACGGAGTGCATAAAACAGTAAAAGTGTGCTTTAAATCGAACCCTACTTCGGGAACCCAAATCTGGGACGTTTGAAGTACGTGCTAAAAAACCGAGTCACGGTCGAAGTTTTTTGGAAGTTTTGGGGGGAATGATTAGGCTTGATGATTTAGAAAAAACCGAGTCACGATCGAAGTTTTTTGGAAGTTTTGGGGGGAATGATTAGGCTTGATGATTTAGAATAAACCGAGTCACGATCGAAGTTTTTTGGAAGTTTTGGGGGGAATGATTAGGCTTGATGATTTAGAATAGAATGAGTCACGATCGAAGTTTTTTGGAAGTTTTGGGGGGAATGATTAGGCTTGATGATTTAGAATAGAATTTCGAAGAATCGAAGTTTTTTGGAAGTTTTGGGGGGAATGATTAGGCTTGATGATTTAGAATAGAATTTCGAAGAAACGGAGTTTTTTGGAAGTTTTGGGGGGAATGATTAGGCTTGATGATTTAGAATAGAATTTCGAAGAAACGGAGTGCATAAAACAGTAAAAGTGTGCTTCAAATCGAACCCTACTTCGGGAACCCAAATCTGAAACGTTTGAAGTACGTGCTAAAAACACCGAGTCAAGGTCGACGTTTTTTGGAAGTTTTGTAGGGACGGATTAGGCTTGATGATTTAGAATAGAATTTCGAAGAAACGGAGTGCATAAAACACTAAAAGTGTGCTTCAAATCGAACCCTACTTGGAAAACCCAACTCTGGGACGTTTGAAGTACGTGCTAAAAGAACCGAGTCACGGTCGAAGTTTTTTGGAAGTTTTGGGGGGAATGATTAGGCTTGATGATTTAGAATAGAATTTCGAAGAAACGGAGTGCATAAAACAGTAAAAGTGTGCTTCAAATCGAACCCTACTTCGGAAACCCAAATCTGGGACGTTTGAAGTACGTGCTAAAAAAACCGAGTCACGGTCGAAGTTTTTTGGAAGTTTTGGGGGGAATGATTAGGCTTGATGATTTAGAATAGAATTTCGAAGAAACGGAGTGCATAAAACAGTAAAAGTGTGCTTCAAATCGAACCCTACTTCAGGAACCCAAATCTGGGACGTTTGAAGTACGTGCTAAAAAACCGAGTCACGGTCGAAGTTTTTTGGAAGTTTTGGGGGGAATGATTAGGCTTGATGATTTAGAATAGAATTTCGAAGAAACGGAGTTCATAAAACAGTAATAGTTTGCTTCAAATCGATCCCTACTTCGGAAACCCAAATCTGAGACGTTTGAAGTACGTGCTAAAACACCCGAGTCACGGTCGACGTTTTTTGGGAGTTTTGTGGGGAATGATTAGGCTTGACGATTTAGAGTAGAATTTCGAAGAAACGGAGTTCATAAAACAGTAATAGTTTGCTTCAAATCGATCCCTACTTCGGAAACCCAAATCTGAGACGTTTGAAGTACGTGCTAAAACACCCGAGTCACGGTCGACGTTTTTTGGGAGTTTTGTGGGGAATGATTAGGCTTGACGATTTAGAGTAGAATTTCGAAGAAACGGAGTTCATAAAACAGTAATAGTTTGCTTCAAATCGATCCCTACTTCGGAAACCCAAATCTGAGACGTTTGAAGTACGTGCTAAAACACCCGAGTCACGGTCGACGTTTTTTGGGAGTTTTGTGGGGAATGATTAGGCTTGACGATTTAGAGTAGAATTTCGAAGAAACGGAGTTCATAAAACAGTAATAGTTTGCTTCAAATCGATCCCTACTTCGGAAACCCAAATCTGAGACGTTTGAAGTACGTGCTAAAACACCCGAGTCACGGTCGACGTTTTTTGGGAGTTTTGTGGGGAATGATTAGGCTTGACGATTTAGAGTAGAATTTCGAAGAAACGGAGTTCATAAAACAGTAATAGTTTGCTTCAAATCGATCCCTACTTCGGAAACCCAAATCTGAGACGTTTGAAGTACGTGCTAAAACACCCGAGTCACGGTCGACGTTTTTTGGGAGTTTTGTGGGGAATGATTAGGCTTGACGATTTAGAGTAGAATTTCGAAGAAACGGAGTTCATAAAACAGTAATAGTTTGCTTCAAATCGATCCCTACTTCGGAAACCCAAATCTGAGACGTTTGAAGTACGTGCTAAAACACCCGAGTCACGGTCGACGTTTTTTGGGAGTTTTGTGGGGAATGATTAGGCTTGACGATTTAGAGTAGAATTTCGAAGAAACGGAGTTCATAAAACAGTAATAGTTTGCTTCAAATCGATCCCTACTTCGGAAACCCAAATCTGAGACGTTTGAAGTACGTGCTAAAACACCCGAGTCACGGTCGACGTTTTTTGGGAGTTTTGTGGGGAATGATTAGGCTTGACGATTTAGAGTAGAATTTCGAAGAAACGGAGTTCATAAAACAGTAATAGTTTGCTTCAAATCGATCCCTACTTCGGAAACCCAAATCTGAGACGTTTGAAGTACGTGCTAAAACACCCGAGTCACGGTCGACGTTTTTTGGGAGTTTTGTGGGGAATGATTAGGCTTGACGATTTAGAGTAGAATTTCGAAGAAACGGAGTTCATAAAACAGTAATAGTTTGCTTCAAATCGATCCCTACTTCGGAAACCCAAATCTGAGACGTTTGAAGTACGTGCTAAAACACCCGAGTCACGGTCGACGTTTTTTGGGAGTTTTGTGGGGAATGATTAGGCTTGACGATTTAGAGTAGAATTTCGAAGAAACGGAGTTCATAAAACAGTAATAGTTTGCTTCAAATCGATCCCTACTTCGGAAACCCAAATCTGAGACGTTTGAAGTACGTGCTAAAACACCCGAGTCACGGTCGACGTTTTTTGGGAGTTTTGTGGGGAATGATTAGGCTTGACGATTTAGAGTAGAATTTCGAAGAAACGGAGTTCATAAAACAGTAATAGTTTGCTTCAAATCGATCCCTACTTCGGAAACCCAAATCTGAGACGTTTGAAGTACGTGCTAAAACACCCGAGTCACGGTCGACGTTTTTTGGGAGTTTTGTGGGGAATGATTAGGCTTGACGATTTAGAGTAGAATTTCGAAGAAACGGAGTTCATAAAACAGTAATAGTTTGCTTCAAATCGATCCCTACTTCGGAAACCCAAATCTGAGACGTTTGAAGTACGTGCTAAAACACCCGAGTCACGGTCGACGTTTTTTGGGAGTTTTGTGGGGAATGATTAGGCTTGACGATTTAGAGTAGAATTTCGAAGAAACGGAGTTCATAAAACAGTAATAGTTTGCTTCAAATCGATCCCTACTTCGGAAACCCAAATCTGAGACGTTTGAAGTACGTGCTAAAACACCCGAGTCACGGTCGACGTTTTTTGGGAGTTTTGTGGGGAATGATTAGGCTTGACGATTTAGAGTAGAATTTCGAAGAAACGGAGTTCATAAAACAGTAATAGTTTGCTTCAAATCGATCCCTACTTCGGAAACCCAAATCTGAGACGTTTGAAGTACGTGCTAAAACACCCGAGTCACGGTCGACGTTTTTTGGGAGTTTTGTGGGGAATGATTAGGCTTGACGATTTAGAGTAGAATTTCGAAGAAACGGAGTTCATAAAACAGTAATAGTTTGCTTCAAATCGATCCCTACTTCGGAAACCCAAATCTGAGACGTTTGAAGTACGTGCTAAAACACCCGAGTCACGGTCGACGTTTTTTGGGAGTTTTGTGGGGAATGATTAGGCTTGACGATTTAGAGTAGAATTTCGAAGAAACGGAGTTCATAAAACAGTAATAGTTTGCTTCAAATCGATCCCTACTTCGGAAACCCAAATCTGAGACGTTTGAAGTACGTGCTAAAACACCCGAGTCACGGTCGACGTTTTTTGGGAGTTTTGTGGGGAATGATTAGGCTTGACGATTTAGAGTAGAATTTCGAAGAAACGGAGTTCATAAAACAGTAATAGTTTGCTTCAAATCGATCCCTACTTCGGAAACCCAAATCTGAGACGTTTGAAGTACGTGCTAAAACACCCGAGTCACGGTCGACGTTTTTTGGGAGTTTTGTGGGGAATGATTAGGCTTGACGATTTAGAGTAGAATTTCGAAGAAACGGAGTTCATAAAACAGTAATAGTTTGCTTCAAATCGATCCCTACTTCGGAAACCCAAATCTGAGACGTTTGAAGTACGTGCTAAAACACCCGAGTCACGGTCGACGTTTTTTGGGAGTTTTGTGGGGAATGATTAGGCTTGACGATTTAGAGTAGAATTTCGAAGAAACGGAGTTCATAAAACAGTAATAGTTTGCTTCAAATCGATCCCTACTTCGGAAACCCAAATCTGAGACGTTTGAAGTACGTGCTAAAACACCCGAGTCACGGTCGACGTTTTTTGGGAGTTTTGTGGGGAATGATTAGGCTTGACGATTTAGAGTAGAATTTCGAAGAAACGGAGTTCATAAAACAGTAATAGTTTGCTTCAAATCGATCCCTACTTCGGAAACCCAAATCTGAGACGTTTGAAGTACGTGCTAAAACACCCGAGTCACGGTCGACGTTTTTTGGGAGTTTTGTGGGGAATGATTAGGCTTGACGATTTAGAGTAGAATTTCGAAGAAACGGAGTTCATAAAACAGTAATAGTTTGCTTCAAATCGATCCCTACTTCGGAAACCCAAATCTGAGACGTTTGAAGTACGTGCTAAAACACCCGAGTCACGGTCGACGTTTTTTGGGAGTTTTGTGGGGAATGATTAGGCTTGACGATTTAGAGTAGAATTTCGAAGAAACGGAGTTCATAAAACAGTAATAGTTTGCTTCAAATCGATCCCTACTTCGGAAACCCAAATCTGAGACGTTTGAAGTACGTGCTAAAACACCCGAGTCACGGTCGACGTTTTTTGGGAGTTTTGTGGGGAATGATTAGGCTTGACGATTTAGAGTAGAATTTCGAAGAAACGGAGTTCATAAAACAGTAATAGTTTGCTTCAAATCGATCCCTACTTCGGAAACCCAAATCTGAGACGTTTGAAGTACGTGCTAAAACACCCGAGTCACGGTCGACGTTTTTTGGGAGTTTTGTGGGGAATGATTAGGCTTGACGATTTAGAGTAGAATTTCGAAGAAACGGAGTTCATAAAACAGTAATAGTTTGCTTCAAATCGATCCCTACTTCGGAAACCCAAATCTGAGACGTTTGAAGTACGTGCTAAAACACCCGAGTCACGGTCGACGTTTTTTGGGAGTTTTGTGGGGAATGATTAGGCTTGACGATTTAGAGTAGAATTTCGAAGAAACGGAGTTCATAAAACAGTAATAGTTTGCTTCAAATCGATCCCTACTTCGGAAACCCAAATCTGAGACGTTTGAAGTACGTGCTAAAACACCCGAGTCACGGTCGACGTTTTTTGGGAGTTTTGTGGGGAATGATTAGGCTTGACGATTTAGAGTAGAATTTCGAAGAAACGGAGTTCATAAAACAGTAATAGTTTGCTTCAAATCGATCCCTACTTCGGAAACCCAAATCTGAGACGTTTGAAGTACGTGCTAAAACACCCGAGTCACGGTCGACGTTTTTTGGGAGTTTTGTGGGGAATGATTAGGCTTGACGATTTAGAGTAGAATTTCGAAGAAACGGAGTTCATAAAACAGTAATAGTTTGCTTCAAATCGATCCCTACTTCGGAAACCCAAATCTGAGACGTTTGAAGTACGTGCTAAAACACCCGAGTCACGGTCGACGTTTTTTGGGAGTTTTGTGGGGAATGATTAGGCTTGACGATTTAGAGTAGAATTTCGAAGAAACGGAGTTCATAAAACAGTAATAGTTTGCTGCAAATCGAACCCTACTTCGGAAACCCAAATCTGGGACGTTTGAAGTACGTGCTAAAAACACCGAGTCACGCTCGAAGTTTTTTGGAAGTTTTGTGGGGAATGATTAGGCTTGACGATTTAGAATAGAATTTCGAAGAAACGGAGTTCATAAAACACTAATAGTGTTCTTCAAATCGAACCCTACTTCGGAAACCCAAATCTGGGACGTTTGAAGTACGTGGTAAAAAAACCGAGTCAGGGTCGACGTTTTTTGGAAGTTTTGGGGGGAATGATTAGGCTTGATGATTTAGAGTAGAATTTCTAAGAAACGGAGTGCTTAAAACAGTAAAAGTGTGCTTCAAATCGAACCCTACTTCGGAAACCCAAATCTGGGAAGTTTGAAGTACGTGCTAAAAAACCGAGTCACGGTCGAATTTTTTGGAGGTTTTGGGGGGAATGATTAGGCTTGATGATTTAGAATAGAATTTCGAAGAAACGGAGTGCATAAAACAGTAAAAGTGTGCTTCAAATCGAACCCTACTTCGGAAACCCAAATCTGGGACGTTTGAAGTACGTGCTAAAAAAACCGAGTCACGATCGACGTTTTTTGGATGTTTTGGGGGGAATGATTAGGCTTGATGATTTAGAGTAGAATTTCGAAGCAACGGAGTGCATAAAACAGTAAAAGTGTGCTTCAAATCGAACCCTACTTCGGAAACCCAAATCTGGGACGTTTGAAGTACGTGCTAAAAACACCGAGTCACGGTCGACGTTTTTTGGAAGTTTTGTGGGGACTGATTAGGCTTGATTATTTAGAATAGAATTTCGAAGAAACGGAGTGCATAAAACAGTAAAAGTATGCTGCAAATCGAACCCTACTTCGGAAACCCAAATCTGGGACGTTTGAAGTACGTGCTAAAAACACCGAGTCACGCTCAAGTTTTTTGGAAGTTTTGTGGGGATGATTAGGCTTGACGATTTAGAATAGAATTTCGAAGAAACGGAGTTCATAAAACAGTAAAAGTATGCTGCAAATCGAACCCTACTTCGGAAACCCAAATCTGGGACGTTTGAAGTACGTGCTAAAAAAACCGAGTCACGGTCGACGTTTTTTGGAAGTTTTGTGGGGATGATTAGGCTTGACGATTTAGAATAGAATTTCGAAGAAACGGAGTTCATAAAACACTAATAGTGTGCTTCAAATCGAACCCTACTTCGGAAACCCAAATCTGGAACGTTTGAAGTACGTGGTAAAAAAACCGAGTCACGGTCGACGTTTTTTGGGAGTTTTGTGGGGAATGATTAGGCTTGACGATTTAGAATAGAATTTCGAAGAAACGGAGTTCATAAAACAGTAATAGTTTGCTTCAAATCGATCCCTACTTCGGAAACCCAAATCTGGGACGTTTGAAGTACGTGCTAAAAAAACCGAGTCACGGTCGACGTTTTTTGGAAGTTTTGGGGGTCGATAAAACCTGAGTTTTACCGTTTTTCTTATTCACACGATTTCAGAAAATCGTGAGTTTGACCATTTGACAAATCACGTCGAATGGATCACCAGAGTTTTAGAAGGGAGTGGCACAGATTTAGTTGGCCACTCTCCAGCCAATTTTAGAATTCCTTTTTACTTTAAATAGGAGAATTGTTCAGAAAACAAAACAACCTGAACGCAGTCAAATTCAGAGTTATTTTTTCTCTCTCCTTTTTGTTACGCATTTTCCCAATTTCCTCTCACCGAAATTCTGTGAAAACCAACAAGTGGTATCAAAGCCAGGTTGAAGATCGGTGTATATCATTGCAGAGGAGCCAACCTATCAACAAACAAGTTGAATAGCTCAAGTGGTTAGAGCTTTGACCTAACATCACTAAGGTCTCAGGTTCGAGTACAAGAAAATGCGAAGTGTAAAAACACACACATCGTGGGGCCCATCTCGGCGGGCAGGCTCACTCACTCCTCCACGCCGTCGTCGTGTGCCGACATCTCCATCACCGCCGCCACGAAGAGGGCGTCAAGTTATCGTTGAGCGAGTGATCAGGGAGACAACGACTGCCGTCGTTCAGTATCCAATATTGACAAAGTCCAATTATAACGAATGGATCTTGTTGATGCGCGTCAACCTACAGGCGCAAGGGTTATGGCATGCTGTTGAGCCAGAGGAAGGAGAAACGATTGAGTACCGTGAGGATCGGTTGGCGTTTGCCGCCATATTACGATCTGTGCCCCCAGAGATGCTGGCGTCTCTCTCCACCAAGCGCACCGCGCAATCGGCCTGGGAGGGAATCAAATCCCGTCGGGTCGGTGTACAGCGAGTGCGGGAATCCAACATCGAGCAGTTGCGGAAGGAGCTCTCGGAGATCCGCTTTAAGGACGGTGAATCCGATGATTTTTCAATGCGGATCACGGGGCTCGCCAACAACATCACCACACTCGGTGGCAGCATCAGCGAGACAGAAATCGTGAAGAAGATGCTGCAGGTTGTCCCTGATCACCTCGAGCAAGTTGCGATTTCAATCGAGACATTGCTTGATGTGAACGACCTAACGGTAGAAGAGGTGACCGGAAGACTGCGTAACGTCGAGCAGCGAAAGAAAAATACCATTTCAGCTGTCGACAAGGGGGGACGTCTACTCCTCACTGAGGAGGAATGGCTTGCACGTCTAAAGCTCCGTGACAACACCGGCGAGAGCAACGGGTCCTCCTCCAGCCGCAAAGACGGTAAGAAGCCATGGATCTCCCACGGGCGCATGCGCGGGAAAGATGGGAATCAAAAGAAGGAGTCGACCAATGGCCAGGCCGATCTGCTCGAACTGTGGGAAGAGAGGACACCTAAGCAGGAATTGCTGGAGCAAGCTTAGGAACAAGGAGAAGGCCGAAAAGGCCCATGTGGCTCAATCCGAGGAGGACGAGCCAGCTCTTTTCATGGTAAGTGCATGTGTCCCCATTGTCGATTCCAAATCCACGGAAATGGAGGTAATCAACAACGATGTTGAACTCGAGAAAGAGCTCCAGCTGGGCGTAGCAAAGGTGGCACCAGCTAGGGAGCCAATTCAACTGGAGGAGGAGCGAGTGTTCGCTCAGATCAGCGAGCGGGACGAGCAACACAAGGACCGGCGATGGATCCTAGACACAGGGGCAACAAACCATATGACTGGGGCTAGATCTGCATTCTCCGAACTCGACTCGGGGATCCGCGGGACGGTGAAATTCGGCGACGGATCCGTCGTCGAGATCGAAGGACGCGGCACCATCCTATTCGCCAGCAAGGGAGGCGAGCATCGCAAGCTGACCGACGTCTACTTCATCCCGAGGCTCAAGGCTAACCTTGTGAGCCTGGGTCAACTCGATGAGACAGGCTGTTTCATCTCCATCGAGCGCGGACTACTCAAAATTTACGATAATCAACGACGGCTGCTCACACAGGCAAGGCGCACGACAAACCGTCTTTACATCCTGGAGTTAGAGATAGAGCAACCTGTCAGTCTCTCGGCCAAGATCGAAGAGGTATCTTGGAGGTGGCACGCCAGGTACGGGCATTTGAACTTTCCTGCTCTAGAAAAACTACAGAAGGAGGAGTTAGTGCACGGTTTGCCAGCAATCAAAGGTGTGAACAAGCTGTGCGACGGGTGCCTCATCGGCAAACAGAGGCGCACACCCTTTCCGTCTCGAACATCCTATCGAGCCGATGAGCCGTTGGAGCTTGTACACGGCGATATCTGCGGGCCCATCAAGCCGGCGACCCCAGGCGGTAAGAGTTTCTTCCTCCTATTAGTCGATGACAAAAGCCGCTTCATGTGGCTGACCCTGCTGCAAGCGAAAAGTGAGGCGGCAGAGGCGGTTAATTGCATTAAAGCGCGAGCGGAGGCCGAATGTGAGAAGAAGATGCGAGTGCTGCGCACAGACCGAGGCGGAGAATTCACCTCGACAAGTTTCGGTAAGTACTGTGACGAAATCGGCATACAACGGCACCTAACGGCGCCCTACTCCCCCCAACAGAACGGAGTGGTGGAGCGCCGGAATCAGACCATCGTCGGGACAGCAAGGTCATTGTTGGTGACGGCCGGGATGCCTGGGAGATTCTGGGGAGAGGCAGTAATGACGGCCCTATATCTCCTCAATCGGTCACCAACCCGAAGCCTTGACGGGAAGACACCATATGAGGTCTGGTACAACAAAAAACCAGCGGTACATCATTTTCGCGTGTTCGGCTGCGTCGCTTACATGAAGGTAACACGTCCCCACCTCGCCAAGCTCGATCCTAGGGGGCTGAAGGTCGTTTTTATCGGCTATGAACCCGGGAGCAAGGCGTACAGACTATATGATCCTGTAGGGGGGCGAGCTCACGTGTCTCGCGACGTCGTCTTCGATGAAAGCACCTTCTGGCAGTGGAATGACGTGATCGAGGCAGACCATAATCCAAATCAATTCACGGTGGAGTACCTCGTCACTGAGCCGGAAGAAGGAGGAGCCCAGCATCAGCAGCCGTCACCGCCGCCAGCAGGTGCAACCCCTGAACCAGTGGAATTCGCAACACCACGGACTGCGGATTCGACGCTGGATGCCGATCACGATACTGATCTGGAGGCCAGGTACCGGAGGATGGACGACCTAGTAGGAGGAGGTGAACCACCTGGACTGGCAGTGCGCGAGCTCGAAGAAGTGGCCGAACTACATGCCATCAGTGCAGATGAACCGAACACCTTCGCCGAAGCAGAAAAGAACCCGTGCTGGCTGAAGGCAATGCAGGAGGAGATGACATCCATCACCGAAAATCAGACGTGGAGTCTGGAGGATATGCCGCCGGGACACCAAGCCATAGGGCTCAAATGGGTCTTCAAACTGAAGCGCAACGAAAAAGGAGAAGTTGTGAAACACAAGGCCCGTCTGGTGGCGAAGGGCTACGTCCAGAAGCAAGGAGTGGACTTCGAAGAGGTATTTGCGCCAGTGGCAAGGTTAGAATCCGTTCGTTTCTTACTTGCAATTGCAGCACATTACTCTTGGGAGGTTCACCATATGGACGTAAAGTCTGCTTTCCTTAACGGAGAGCTGAAGGAGACTGTTTATGTCCGACAACCACCTGGCTTCCTGGATAACAACAACCCCAATAAAGTATTGCGCCTGCACAAGGCACTCTACGGGCTTCGACAAGCTCCACGAGCCTGGAACGCGAAGCTCGACAGTACCTTACTGTCACTGAAATTCAAACGTTGCGCCTCTGAGCATGGCATGTACACGCACGGCCATGACAAGAAGCGACTAATCGTGGGAGTGTACGTCGACGACCTCATAATCACTGGAGGTGACATGGAAGTCCTCGGAAGGTTCAAGAAGGAGATGTCGAAAAACTTCGAGATGAGCGATCTCGGCGTGCTCAGCTACTATCTCGGCATCGAAGTGCAACAGAATTCTACCGGCATCTCCATCTGCCAAAGTGCATACGCAAAGAAGCTGCTGGACACAACTGGACTTGTGGACAGTAATCCTACAAGGACGCCAATGGAGGCCCGACTCCAACTAAGGAAGGCTGGCACTACGACGACAGTCGACTCCACCAATTACCGCAGCATTGTCGGGAGTCTACGCTATCTGGTAAACTCTCGTCCTGATCTTGCTTATTCTGTTGGATATGTGAGCCGGTTTATGGAAGCACCTAGGGAGGAGCATTTAGTGGCTGTCAAGCGCATCCTGCGCTATGTAGCCGGAACCAGAGGCTGGGGTGTAAGATACTGCGCAGGGAGCGGAAAGGAGAAACTCAAGCTAGTTGGCTACAGTGATAGTGACATGGCCGGTGACGTTGATGATCGTAAGAGCACTAGCGGAATGATCTACTTTCTCTCAGGCGGCGCAATCTGCTGGCAATCAACAAAACAGAAGGTAGTTGCTTTGTCTTCCTGTGAAGCAGAATACATCGCCGCTTCGATGGCAGCAACACAAGGGATCTGGCTTGCGCGACTAATGGAAGAACTCATCGGGAGAGAAAGTGATCCACCAATGCTATACGTAGACAACAAAGCTACGATCTCCCTGATCAAAAATCCAGTTTTGCATGAACGAAGCAAGCACATAGAAATCAGATTCCACTACATTCGAGAATGTGCAGATCGAGGGCTCATCAAAATTGATTACATCCGAACAGAGGAACAACTTGGAGACATCTTCACCAAGTCCCTGGCGCGGGTGAAATTTGAAGAACTACGCTCAAAGATCGGAGTTCAAATAGTAAGGTAGATATACTACAGGTTTTAGGAGGAGATTGTTAGATAAAACCTGAGTTTTACCGTTTTTCTTATTCACACGATTTCAGAAAATCGTGAGTTTGACCATTTGACAAATCACGTCGAATGGATCACCAGAGTTTTAGAAGGGAGTGGCACAGATTTAGTTGGCCACTCTCCAGCCAATTTTAGAATTCTTTTTTACTTTAAATAGGAGATTTGTTCTGAACAAATAAAACAACCTGAACGCAGTCAAATTCAGAGTTATTTTTTCTCTCTCCTTTTTGTTACGCATTTTCTCAATTTCCTCTCACCGAAATTCTGTGAAAACCAACAAGTGGTATCAGAGCCAAGTTGAAGATCGGTGTATATCATTGCAGAGGAGCCAACCTATCAACAAACAAGTTGAATAGCTCAAGTGGTTAGAGCTTTGACCTAACATCACAAAGGTCTCAGGTTCGAGTAGAAGAAAATGCGAAGTGTAAAAACACACACATCGTGGGGCCCATCTCGGGCAGGCTCACTCACTCCTCCACGCCGTCGTCGTGTGCCGACATCTCCATCACCGCCGCCACGAAGAGGGCGTCAAGTTATCGTTGAGCGGGTGATCAGGGAGACAACGACTGCCGTCGTTCAGTATCCAATATTGACAAAGTCCAATTATAACGAATGGATCTTGTTGATGCGCGTCAACCTACAGGCGCAAGGGTTATGGCATGCTGTTGAGCCAGAGGAAGGAGAAACGATTGAGTACCGTGAGGATCGGTTGGCGTTTGCCGCCATATTACGATCTGTGCCCCCAGAGATGCTGGCATCTCTCTCCACCAAGCGCACCGCGCAATCGGCCTGGGAGGGAATCAAATCCCGTCGGGTCGGTGTACAGCGAGTGCGGGAATCCAACATCGAGCAGTTGCGGAAGGAGCTCTCGGAGATCCACTTTAAGGACGGTGAATCCGTCGATGATTTTTCAATGCGGATCACGGGGCTCGCCAACAACATCACCACACTCGGTGGCAGCATCAGCGAGACAGAAATCGTGAAGAAGATGCTGCAGGTTGTCCCTGATCACCTCGAGCAAGTTGCGATTTCAATCGAGACATTGCTTGACGTGAACGACCTAACGGTAGAAGAGGTGACCGGAAGACTGCGTAACGTCGAGCAGCGGAAGAAAAATACCATTTCAGCTGTCGACAAGGGGGGTCGTCTACTCCTCACAGAGGAGGAATGGCTTGCACGTCTAAAGCTCCGTGACAACACCGGCCAGAGCAACGGGTCCTCCTCCAGCCGCAAAGACGGTAAGAAGCCATGGATCTCCCACGGGCGCATGCGCGGGAAAGATGGGAATCAAAAGAAGGAGTCGACCAATGGCAGGCCAATCTGCTCGAACTGTGGGAAGAGAGGACACCTAAGCAGGAATTGCTGGAGCAAGCTTAGGAACAAGGAGAAGGCCGAAAAGGCCCATGTGGCTCAATCCGAGGAGGACGAGCCAGCTCTCTTCATGGTAAGTGCATGTGTCCCCACTGTCGATTCCAAATCCACGGAAATGGAGGTAATCAACAACGATGTTGAACTCGAGAAAGAGCTCCAGCTGGGCGTAGCAAAGGTGGCACCAGCTAGGGAGCCAATTCAACTGGAGGAGGAGCGAGTGTTCGCTCAGATCAGCGAGCGGGACGAGCAACACAAGGACCGGCGATGGATCCTAGACACAGGGGCAACAAACCATATGACCGGGGCTAGATCTGCATTCTCCGAACTCGACTCGGGGATCCGCGGGACGGTGAAATTCGGCGACGGATCCGTCGTCGAGATCGAAGGACGCGGCACCATCCTATTCGCCAGCAAGGGAGGCGAGCATCGCAAGCTGACCGACGTCTACTTCATCCCGAGGCTCAAGGCTAACCTTGTGAGCCTGGGTCAACTCGATGAGACAGGCTGTTTCATCTCCATCGAGCGCGGACTACTCAAAATTTGCGATAATCAACGACGGCTGCTCACACAGGCAAGGCGCACGACAAACCGTCTTTACATCCTGGAGTTAGAGATAGAGCAACCTGTCAGTCTCTCGGCCAAGATCGAAGAGGTATCTTGGAGGTGGCACGCAAGGTACGGGCATTTAAACTTTCCTGCTCTAGAAAAACTACAGAAGGAGGAGTTAGTGCACGGTTTGCCAGCAATCAAAGGTGTGAACAAGCTGTGCGACGGGTGCCTCATCGGCAAACAGAGGCGCACACCCTTTCCGTCTCGAACATCCTATCGAGCCGATGAGCCGTTGGAGCTTGTACACGGCGATATCTGCGGGCCCATCAAGCCGGCGACCCCAGGCGGTAAGAGTTTCTTCCTCCTATTAGTCGATGACAAAAGCCGCTTCATGTGGCTGACCCTGCTGCAAGCGAAAAGTGAGGCGGCAGAGGCGGTTAAGTGCATTAAAGCGCGAGCGGAGGCCGAATGTGAGAAGAAGATGCGAGTGCTGCGCACAGACCGAGGCGGAGAATTCACCTCGACAAGTTTCGGTAAGTACTGTGACGAAATCGGCATACAACGGCACCTAACGGCGCCCTACTCCCCCCAACAGAACGGAGTGGTGGAGCGCCGGAATCAGACCATCGTCGGGACAGCAAGGTCATTGTTGGTGACGGCCGGGATGCCTGGGAGATTCTGGGGAGAGGCAGTAATGACGGCCGTATATCTCCTCAATCGGTCACCAACCCGAAGCCTTGACGGGAAGACACCATATGAGGTCTGGTACAACAAAAAACCAGCGGTACATCATTTTCGCGTGTTCGGCTGCGTCGCTTACATGAAGGTAACACGTCCCCACCTCGCCAAGCTCGATCCTAGGGGGCTGAAGGTCGTTTTTATCGGCTATGAACCCGGGAGCAAGGCGTACAGACTATATGATCCTGTAGGGGGGCGAGCTCACGTGTCTCGCGACGTCGTCTTCGATGAAAGCACCTTCTGGCAGTGGAATGACGTGATCGAGGCAGACCATAATCCAAATCAATTCACGGTGGAGTACCTCGTCACTGAGCCGGAAGAAGGAGGAGCCCAGCATCAGCAGCCGTCACCGCCGCCAGCAGGTGCAACCCCTGAACCAGTGGAATTCGCAACACCACGGACTGTGGATTCGACGCTGGATGCCGATCACGATACTGATCTGGAGGCCAGGTACCGGAGGATGGACGACCTAGTAGGAGGAGGTGAACCACCTGGACTGGCAGTGCGCGAGCTCGAAGAAGTGGCCGAACTACATGCCATCAGTGCAGATGAACCGAACACCTTCGCCGAAGCAGAAAAGAACCCGTGCTGGACGCAGTCAAATTCAGAAAAGAACTCTCCAGAAAAGAACTCCAGAAAAGAACTCTCCAGCCAATTTTAGAATTCCTTTTTACTTTAAATAGGAGAATTGTTCAGAAAACAAAACAACCTGAACGCAGTCAAATTCAGAGTTATTTTTTCTCTCTCCTTTTTGTTACGCATTTTCCCAATTTCCTCTCACCGAAATTCTGTGAAAACCAACAAGGGGTATCAAAGCCAGGTTGAAGATCGGTGTATATCATTGCAGAGGAGCCAACCTATCAACAAACAAGTTGAATAGCTCAAGTGGTTAGAGCTTTGACCTAACATCACTAAGGTCTCAGGTTCGAGTACAAGAAAATGCGAAGTGTAAAAACACACACATCGTGGGGCCCATCTCGGGCAGGCTCACTCACTCCTCCACGCCGTCGTCGTGTGTCGACATCTCCATCACCGCCGCCACGAAGAGGGCGTCAAGTTATCGTTGAGCGAGTGATCAGGGAGACAACGACTGCCGTCGTTCAGTATCCAATATTGACAAAGTCCAATTATAACGAATGGATCTT
>NW_019272547.1:8018-21597 GCF_002738345.1 Cucurbita maxima | reverse complement strand
CGTAAGATTTGAAAGTTTTGAATTCTAGACCAAATTTGTATCTAATTATTTCTTTTTATGACTAATTATAAATTAAGAGAAAAATATTTTTGTAAAGATAGATTAAACTCTAAAGCTTTGGTGACAAAACCATGTTTAGACTAGAAGTTTAAAGTCAGGAGATGCGGTCACAGGTGTGATTATTTTGGATGGGTTCGTATGAGGGAGCCTTCAAAGATTGTGCACTCACAGATGGGGTTGTTATGCAGCGTTAGTCTGTCTTTGTGTTTGAGTTTTTTGTATTTTTTTTTTTTTTTTGTAATTCTATCCCAAACACTTTTTTTTTGTTGGATAAATTTGAACAACACCGTCTTATAATTTAATTTAATTTTATATTTAATGTGGTGTTGTTTTTTCAATCTTATTTTAATTTTACAGCATTATTTTATATTAATTTACTTTTATTTTTATTTGTTTTAACTTTCAATTTTAGTTTCTATTTGAGTTTTGAACCCTTGAAATTTGGGTTGTGACAGATTGGTATCAGAGCAGCCGGATTTTAAATTATATAGATTTTTTCTTAAGATAAAGAGTCGTATATCTCTATGACTCACCTCGATGACACGTCTCTCCGCGACCAAGTAAGCAGTCTAACCCTATTTTGTAGTATATGATATGTTGTAAAACTTGTATGAATTTATTGTATGTTTTGATTTTCGTGGTAGTTATAAAATGTCCTTGGACATTAAAGAGTGAACGTTAACTATATAAGACCATAATGGATCAACGTTATAGTGTCTAGATATGGTGAGGAGGAAAAGAGTGGTCATGAGATATATGACTAGCCTTAGGAAAACAGAGAGTTTTCGTTGCAGAGTGCGAGACATCTAATCCATGAAATTTTGGTACTAGAAATGAAGAAACTGGAGATGGTCCCCAAACGTCTATATGGACCATTTCCAATCGCACTTTCTTTGGTTCTCTAGCAATTTTTGTGAAGCTAACTCGTTTATATTTTTCCATAACGCAGCTCTCACAAACACCCATATCAATAGATTTTAGGCCTTCTAAAACTCCATTTGCACCCATCATCTTCATTTCTTTGATGCTCATATGTTCAAGTCTATTGACACTGCTGTAGGGTGCATAAACATGGTTGTTGTTGCTGTTACTTGAATTGGAAGCACTCTTAGCAACAGCAACCATGTTTATACACTCTACATTAGTGTATAGGGTTCCCGATTTTAGGTCATGCTACCACCATGACACCCTTCACAATATTCCCAAAACTCTTTCCAAACTCGGCTGCATAACCTGTGCTATCCAACTGACAAATAGAGATTAGATTCTTCTTGAGATCAGGAATATATCTGACATCCTATAATATCCACACACTCATTTCCTGTTAGAGTTTATATGTAGACATCTTTATTCCCTTCAATCTCCAACGTTTTGTTGTCGGCAATATACACCTTCCTAACATTTCCTTATTGGAAATTTTGAAACAATTCCTTACTTGGATTCGAATGAAACGATGCAACTGAATCTAAAATCCAAAATTCAATTGGGCTGTTCATGCTAAGGATTAAAGCATTCTCAGTATCTTCTGCTGAATATATGGAATTATCGTTATCTTCAAATTTGTGATTTTTCTTCTCATCAATTTTGTACGATCTGTTCGAAAGTGTTATTTTTCTTCACAATTTCAACACTTTACATTTTGTTTGTTTGGAGATTTTTCTCAGTTTCTTAATTTTGATCGCCCATGTTTGTTTGGGCTCTTTGATTTACTTCTTCCCCTTTGATCAACAATGAGAGCATTGCCTGATGAATCTTCAATTTCCCGTTTGGGCTTTCGCTGACATCTCAAATTTCACTAAATTTCAGTTTAATAGATCCTCGTGAACTGTTGATTGCAGCAACAACAGTATACCACGACTCGAGTAAAGATGACATCAAAATCAATGCTTTAATCTTATTTTTTAACATAATTTCCACCCAACTCAATTGACTTACAATCATGTTGAACTAATTTATATTGATCTGCAACAAATCAACATTTGTAGATTGAACAACCTCTGCATCAAATACACCTTGTTCATAGCCGACATATTTTCGTACATATTTAACAACACCTTCAATAGGCCCGATGTCGTCTTCTCTTTGATGATGTTGAACGTCATGTTTCTGGACAGCGTCAACCACATTAACCCTATAGCATGACAATTCTTGAGCTTCCGCTCCTCCGTGGTCATGGTATCCGGCTTCACCCTCAAAAGGGGTTCCTGAATATCTTTCTCGTACAGATAATCTTCAATCTGCATCTTCTAGAAATTGATATCAAATCCATCAAACTTTTCAATTCTTGAACTTTCCATCTTCACAGATCGTGGTGAATCTTTCCTCGCTCTAATACTAGTTATTAGGATCACACAACATCGCACACAGTTGATCTAAATGAACACAAAAAACATGATAGAGAAAATGTAAGAAGAAATATTCTAATGGTTTTGTATTAATGACTTCAGGGTTGCAAATAGAGGATATGGAGAATGAGAAATGTACATTTAGGAAGCACCGAAAAATTGACTAATGGGTATATATATGATTTCAGTTTATTATATATAGCTTCACTATATGTAAACGCCTACTATATAGTTAGCCTTCATATCCAACATTCTAGAGCCCAAATAGTCAGGGATTGACATTCTGCTAGAACACAAAGTCATTTACATGCCCCTAGAAAATGCCTAGTAGTAATGGAGTCTAACCCAATGATCATTCAGACAAACATCCATCAACCAAGAGGGGTGAAAATGATGATGATAGTACAGTTGAGAAAGAATCTTAGCCATGATGAATCTACACTTGTTGCCATTGTTGTATTTGAAAAGGGGAAGTGCAAGTGTGCGAACCTCAACAAAAACTTTATTTCCACTACATGAATACCACGACCCAAAACAAGAAGGTCAAATATTGGGTTTAACTCCACCAAGAGAGATAAATCACAAGATTAGTTTTATGTCGCCTGCCACAAACAGATGTCATGCGGCTCAGCCTGAGCTAGTTTAATTCTACAAATAGCAAAATGGCATGTTCACAGTCGGGTTTATTTGACCTCTAAAAGCTCTTGTCAGTGATCACTCAAATGCTTGGCAAAGACACCAAGCCAACACCTCTACTAAAGAAGGGAGACAAAAACAAACCACTAAAGCAACACATGTTCACGCAAAAATACCAACCATACGAATGAAGAGAAGGGTCGACCACAATAATTTCAAAGCAAATAGAGAATTATAATAAGTTAAGGTCAGATAAACATTGAGTTCAAAGCAACAAGAACCAAAGACTGGTGCGAAAATTCTATGGACTAGTCGAAGTTATACACAAGATTAGAAAGATATCATATAAAATCCAATTGCTCCTATGGATACAGACTAACCCTGTTGTCCACGTCAGTAACTTGAAACGTTATTATTCCGACCAAGAAAACATCAAGTAGAAGCAAGTGGTATCACGCCATGCAAAGAAGAAAATGTTTCAAGCAAAGAAAGTAGGAAAGACACCAATAAAGAAGAGTTGAAGAGTTAACAAACCGAGAAGTGATTTTCAACAGCTTCTAGTAGGTTGGAAAAGACTCCTCAATACTGAGATCAGCTAAAAGCGCATCGCGAGACCTAAAGTCAGCCTCATCCTACAACGTTGAGTTTATGAAGAGCCAGTTGATAGAGATATTGACAAATTGTGTAAGGGCAGATGTCGCGGTCATGATTGGCCAAGGCGTGTTGCCTGTGGCTGCATGTTAGACGACTCAGCTATTCTTGTAAACGATTTGTGGTTCATGGTGGCATGCTCATTCCAAACCCCTTTTACTTGCATTCATCTTAGATAGGCTTTTACTATTATTGTTGTGCCAATACGGGGTGTATGATTAGTCATCAAAATCATATCTACACCCATCATTACTAAAATGTCCCAAAATGTACTAGGGGAGAACGTGACCAGTTGTTGTTTGTTCACTTTTATCTTATAACATTACTCTATTTGAAATTGTTTTTAACGTATTTCCTCGCTCACGTTTTCTAAAATATTTCTTTTAAACGTGATTCGAGCATACACCGTTATTGTTCCTTCAGTCTAAATTTTGCATGGTTGACTTGTTTATTGGATTAGAACAAATGTCACATAATAAGTGTCTCACTACTGCAAGAGTGTGATTGTGACACTTGTCTTCTGTTCAGTTGTGGGCTGCATCTTCTGACTAGTTACGTGAGTTTGGCTTGGAGCATACATGTAGATTGAAAAAGAAATGGTTGGATGCGGACTGCGAATAAGGGTTGGGCCTTGGAAGGATTGTGACCACATGTGACCTATGTAGAAAATTTGTACTCCTTTCCTAAAACCTTTAGCAAACAACATACCCAAAACAGATGCGCTACACCTCGTCTCACCCCCCCGGAGCATATGGATCCACCCAATCGATGAACACTCAAACCAAACTCGCCCATACTTTTTGGCATAGGGACGTGAGAACCAATCCGAGCAATCTATAGTGGGGAGACCCCTTAAAGCAACAAACGAGAATGACTAGGTTGATAGCAAGGTTAAAGAAAATGTGAGTATAAAAAGACGTATCGCATAACCGTCCCTGTAAGTAGCTTCATTCTTTCTTGATCTATGCACCGACTTTATGAAACAAATCAGTCTTTCTGCTAAAAGTGTGACTGTTGAGTATGGATAAGCGAACCTCTTGGTTCGGGGGAAACCAGAGATGTTGGCTAAGAAAACTAAGGAGACAAGTACAGGACGAACAAAATGCACATACAAATTGATTGACATGATCCCTCTCTCTCTCTCTTTGGCTAGTTTGCTAGCTACGCGATAAGCGGGAAAGCATACCATGCAAGGAAAGAAAGGCTGCTCGATCTCCTGTAAGGCCAACCCTCAACAGCGAGCTCAACAGGCAATGCTATAAGTTCAATAGAAGTCCAAGGTTTCGTCTACTACGGATCTGATAGCTCTTGGAGGAGCTAACATGAAATGAGAAATACATTCGATTATGACAACTAATAGATAGCGAACTTTTTGGTAGAAACTGATTGATCCCTTGGCTCCGGCAAGAAAAGGAAAAGGTAGTCGTAATCCTACCTTTTCCGTCGGACGAGAGGAAAATTTGAGCTGAAAGATTGAATCACACTTGGTAAGAAAGGCGGGCTTAGCAGGTTTCTCCAAACATATAAACAAAAAGAGGATATCGATACGCATACATTCTCACATGGAAAAACCTAGCTGAACCGGATCAAGGTTTCTAACCTAGTTCGACTGACTGTCTTTGGCTAGCCCCCGCACCTTGTAATGAGGTCAACCCGTATGTGCTTTTTCTTTTTGTTTAGCGAGATAACTTACAAGCTCTTTCAGCTCGTAGCAGGAGTATGAAAAGTGGAATCCTCATCTTGAGTCGAGTCCGCATTGCCATATGAATCGACATCAGCCAAACCACGGGCTCCTATTTTTTCTTTAACGAAAGCGGATTTAACAGTTTCAATAAAACCAACCTCTTTTAAAGAAGGAGTCGCTCTACCTTGATCATTGTGGACATACGCAGCTCCCACTTTACCTTTCCCTACCGTGAAAAGGAAAGTTCCCTCACGATTGGCCCTCCCAGCTCCCGAACGTCTTTCAATCAATCAAGAGAGGTATAGAATAGTACAACAAACCAACAAGACAAGAATGGACTCATAAGATGGGCAGTCAGGGAATCGATTTCATTTGTGTTATCCGCCAAGGAAATGATCAAGGAATTCTCTATACACGGCTGAGAGATGACCATATTGTTGCACATCCCTAATAAAGTACCGTAGGCAAACGGAGCTTTTGAAAATGAAAGCGTGTAAAACTCAGATCCTCTTTCTCTTCAATTCGTGAACTTCAGATCTGATCTTTCTTTCATCTACGGGTGACTGAGAGAGAATTTAGGCCTGGCGTGCATCCTATTCAGTCAACAATAAGGTACAAAGAGGATTGATTAAATGGGCTTGAAGTACCATTATCGTTAGGTCGAAGATCTCTACTAAGTTTAGTGCACTTTGGTAGTTGCGAATGTTGCCGTAATCGAATGTCTTTCTCATTCGACATTCTCTCTTACCAAGCACTCATACTCGCCAGGGTTGAGGAGACAGTCCGTCAGCTAATTGGGCTTCGAGATTGCGTATACGCGAAAAGAGCTCGTTTTCGACTTTCTACCTCAACGTTTTGTGCTCGGTTCTGGTTCAGGAAAGGGTATGATCTCTTTCATTGGAGCACATTGATGCCGAAGGAGTCTTCGGAACCGGTGGAGAGGCTATTATGACTTCAGGCTATTCAAATAGCATGACTGATACAACAAAGAAAGGATATTTAAGTCACACTCGTGGAATTGTTTTTTCATAATAATTATCTCAATATATGATACAAAAAATTGATGACTGATAAGGTAAGAGGTTTTAAAAGACAAAAGAATGACAATTCTAGGTGTGATAGAAAAGGATAACTTTTTTTTTTAGTGTGCGCGGTTCGGTTCAAATCTATGGTTCTCTGAAACTTTTTCATCAATTATTTTGGCGCATCTTCCGGGATTGTGATAATAGATAACCTATGTGGCCACATTTAAAACCATATTATCTTGAATAATTCATTTTGATATAATATTGTTGGGGGCATTTTGAGAATCAAACTTGAGACCTTTCACACTCAAAACGATAATCATACCACTAGACCAAATGCTTTTTGCAGCAGATCTATAATTCTTAGTTGCTAGTCTATGTGCCTCAATAGATGAAATTTATTTAAGTAGTGCATTGCCACGAATTCCTTTGGGTTAGGCCTTATTGAAAATTATTTTAGTACCTTATATAAGGTACAAAGTGGATTGATTAAATGGGTTTGAAGTACCATTATCGTTAGGTCGAAGATCTCTACTAGGTTTAGTGCACTTTGGTAGTTGCAAATGTTGCCGTAATCGAATGTCTTTCTCATTCGACATTCTCTCTTACCAAGCACTCATACTCGCCAGGGTTGAGGAGACAGTCCATGAGCTAATTGGGTTTTGAGATTGCGTATACGCGAAAAGAGATCGCTTTCGACTTTCTACCTCGGCGTTTTGTGCCCGGTTCTCGTTCAGGAAAGGGTCTGATCTCTTTCACTGGAGCACATTGATGCCGAAGGAGTCTTCGGAACCGGTGGAGAGGCTATTATGACTTCAGACTATTCAAATAGAATGACTGATACCACAAAGAAAGGATATTTAAGTCACACTCGTGGAATTGCTTTTTCATAATAATTATCTCAATATATGATACAAAAAACTGATGACTGATAAGGTAAGAGGTTTTAAAAGACAAAAGAATGACAATTCTAGGTGTGATAGAAAAGGATAACTTTTTTTTTTAGTGTGCACGGTTCGCGGTTCAAATCTATGGCTCTCTGAAACTTTTTCATCGGTTATTTGGGTGCATCTTCCGGGATTGTGATAATAGATAACCTATGTGGCCACATTTAAAACCATATTATCTTGCATAATTCATTTTGATATAATATTGTTGGGGGCATTTTGAGAATCAAACTTGAGACCTTTCACACTCAAAACGATAATCATACCACTAGACCAAATGCCTTTTGTAGCAGATCTATAATTCTTAGTTGTTAGTCTATGTGCCTCAATAGATGCCACGAATTCTTTTGGGTTAGGCCTCATTGAAAATTATTTTAGTGCTTTTTTTCTTTGGAGTGGCATTTCGAGAATCGAACTCAAGACCTCTTGCACCGAAAGCAAGAATCATACAACTAGACCAAATGCCCTTATTATGGGCTATATTAAGTTTTTTTTATGGAATGTACCATCATTATTTCATTTATTTTCTTTGTTAATGAAATCCATGAGCAATAATCATTATTATATCTTTTAGATCTAGACTGCTGTTAAATTATTTACATCAGGTTTGCGACAATTACTGTAGAAATAATTATTTACATAGGGTTTGCGACAATTACTGTAGAAAGAAGAAAATAGTGTAAGTTTTAGTTTGATAGTTCCATTTGAGACACATATCGTGGAGTACACAAGTAAAGCAAATATCAAAAGTGGAAAAGATAAAATGTTATTAAAAGAGCATCATCATTATAGTTTTAATTGCCTTAATACACTAGGTTGTTGAGTTATTTTCTCTAAGGCTCAATTCTTTTGTTATATTAACACCTTCATACTCAACTTCTTCCCCTGAAGCTACAGGAATCCTTAATTTGAAGGAAAAGAGATCGTAGATAGGAATTCGACTCTTATCCCTAATTTAATTTCGAAACCTATTTCCTTTAATTCAACACGCTCTCGAGGTTATTTTTCTTCGTGGTCTTCTATGGAAGCATTCCTTGGAGGTGCAGAAACTTATTGGAACCATTTTTGCTCGACGAGTCATCATGTATCCTCGGATTGGATTTTCAAGTTTTTCTTCAAGTTCTTCAATGGCAGATTGAATTGGGGGAATGGTTTCTGGGCACTTTCAACACTCTATTACTCCATAGAACTTGTGGGTAATCTTGTTGAGAAACTGTAGGAATAAGTTTGAAGAGAAATGGTGGAGGATTGCTCTCGAATTTGGAAGAAATCTAAGAGTAGGAGACATATAATCTAAACGCTTATTGCCTTCGATTGGGGGATCGACCTTTCTCGATTATTATTTCGTACTGTTGCTCCTACTTCAGACTTTATAGGAGATGCTTAAACCGACATTGAGAGCTCCAGAATCTTCGTTATTTAGAAGTTCGAAGAGAAATGGTGGAGGATTGCTCTCGATTTTGGAAGAAATCTTAGAGTAGGAGGCCCATAATCTAAACGCTTATTGTCTTTGATTAGGGGATCAAACTTTCTCAATTCTTATTCCGTATTGTTGCTCCTACTTCAGACTTTATAGGAGGAGCTTAAACCGACATTGAGAGCTCTAGAATCTTCGTTATTTAGAGATCGAACTTTCTGGATAATTTTTTGGAGATATCAACTCTGATCATAGCCTTACCGACCTTGGCTTTGAATACTAATCGTTGGATGTGATGATCCGTGCATGTTCGTTCTAGTTCATATCAAATTTTGGAGGAGATCTAATGGTTGAGATCTAATGGTCTAAATCATAATCATGTAATCCTACTGGTAAATCGTGGTGCAGGACATCTCATTTAGCTGATGGGAAAGGTAGGCCTATCATAACATCCAGCTCATGATACATATTGCAGGACATCCTACCTAAAGAGGAGGTCTTTTATTACACATCGTAATAGCAGATAATGGTTACTTATGGGTATGGATCCTAGAAACTTATTTAGCATGTTATTCACATAGTTATAGGTACTTGGTACATGGATTATTGATGAACCTAGGTTTATACATAATGTCTTGGGTTAGGCTTTAGGAGTTGAGGTTTTAGGTTAGGAAAACATTAGAGGGTAACCTAACATGGACTGATTCGTGTGTAAACCTACTAGCACTATGAGGACCTCTTTCCTTCACCAAACTTATGGGTAAACTTATTTAGAAGGTCCAGGAACAAGCTTGCTTCTTGCCCCTAATAGTCTACCCTAATTCATAATTTAGTTACAAATTTTCCACTACCATTGAAACATCTAGAATTTCTATAATTTCATTCTTTATTTTTCTGAATCTTCTGCCAGAAAAGTCTTCTCCGATCATATCCTTCCTTTTTTAAGCACCTTGTAATTATTATTCTATAAAAAATTTAATGATTTAGGAAGTTTATAAAAATTAGAAAAAGTACCATTTTCTCAATGTTTTTTTAATTCTACGTGTTCTTTGCTTCTAGATAAAACCTAGTAGGGATTATACACTGTCTCTTATTGGAGACCTTGAGTGTTGCAAATTCTCCTCTCCTTTGAAAACTTTCGGTCATCGAAAGTGCTTATTCTAAAATAGGTCAGGGTACAAGGTTCTTATTTGCCTTCTGTTTCCCAAGTGGCTTCTTCTACTCTATGATTCTTCCATAGGACCTTAACAAGAGCGATTTTCTCATTTCTCAATCTTTTGACTTTCTTGTCTATTATTTGAATCGAGTCTTCTTTATAGGTTAGGTCATCTCTCAAAAAGAGAGTTTCATGAGCCAGTACGTGCGAAGGATCTAGGGTATACTTCCGTAGTATGGATACATGAAAGATATTATGTACTGTAGACAAATTTGGGCATTGTCCGATTCTATAGGCCACAGATCCAATCCTTTCTAATATCTCAAAGGGACGGATAAGCCTAAGGCTTAGCTTCCCCTTTTTACCACACCTGAGCACCTCTCTCATGGGGTGCTACCTTTAGGAATATATGATCCCCTACCTACAATTCCATGTCCTTGCGCCTTAGGTCTACATAGCTTTTCTCTCGGCTTTGTGTGGTTTGTATCCTAACTTTAATCTTCTAGACTGCGGTGTTGGTAATTTGCACCAGCTTTAGCCCAATAGTTATCGTTTGCCCCCCTTCTTCCCAAAAGATAGGGGATCAAAATCTTCGTCCATAGAGAACCTCGTATGTGGCCATTTGTATGGTTGCTTGGCAACTATTATTATAAGAGAATTTCATAAGGGGTAGGTACTTATCTCAGCTTTCTGCAAAATCCATCACATATACCCTCAACATGTCTTCCAATATTTGTTGAATTTTCCAGAAGCGAGATTTAAATTTGGCATCTCGGTCTAATACTATTGCCTTTTGTTGAATTTCCAGAAGCGTACCCAATACCTTTACTGATGAATATTCATTTTAAATGTTAGCAAGAGTAGCTCAGTTGGGAGATTGTTAGACGGAAGATTTGAAGGTCACACGTGTTTTATCCATGTTCAACGCACCTAATACAAGTTTATTAGGTGACTATACAATCTAAAAACACAACTTTCTTATTCAATCTAAAATTAGTGATTATTTCTTTTTTAAATATAATGAATTAGCGGAAGGACCTTTACTTATGAATTTTTATTTTTAATATTAGCGGGGATAGCTCAGTTGGGAGAGCATCAGACTGAAGATTTGAAGGTCACGTGTTTGATCTCCACGTTCACTGTACCAGATTCTAGTAGCATAACCCGACTATTCAATCTAAAATTAGTCATTATTCCTTTCTGAAATCTCAATGAATTATCGAAAATACCTAACGTGTTCTAGTTCACCGCACCTTATACAAGTTGGATAACTTGAATATCTTATTCAAAATTAGTGATTATTTCTATTTAAAATTAAAATGAATTAGCGAAAATATCTTTACTGATGAATTTTCATTTTTAATGTTAGTGTGGATAGCTCAGTTGAGAGAGCGTTAGATTGAAGATTTAAAGTTCACGTATTTAATCTTCACGTTCACCGCACCTGTTTCCATTTGCATAAGCTAACTATTCAATAAAAAATTAGTTATTATTTATTTTTAAAATTTCAATGAAGAATGAAATAGCGAAATTACCCTTACACATGGATTTTGATTTTTAATAATTGCGGGGATAGCTCAGTTGGGATTGAATATCTGAAGGTTACATGTTTAATCCACGTTCACGGCACTTGGTTTACGTTACATAAGTCAATTAAGTTGCATAACTTTATTCAAACTAAAATTAGTGATTATTTCTTTTTAAAATATAATGAATTAGCTTAAATACCATATTTATGATTTTTTTTCCAAATATTAGTGAGGCTAACTTAGTTTTGAGAGCGTCAGATTGAAAATCCGAAGGTCACGTGTTCTTCGATCCACGTTCACCGCACCTGATTCAAGTCACATAACTTGACTCATGACTATTCAATCTAAAATTAGTGATTATTTCTTTTTAAAATTTCCGAATTTTCATTTTCAATGTTACAGGGGATAGCTTAGTTGGGAGAGTGTGACTAAAGATCTCAAGGGGTTACGGGTTTGATCCACGTTCAAGTTGACTAAGTTGCATAACCTGACTATTCAATCTAAAATTAGTGATTATTTTTTTTTTTAAATCTCAATAAAGTAGTGAAAATATCTTTACCGATGAATTTTTATTTTTAATGTTAGCGGGATAACTCATTTTGGAGAGCATTAGTGAAGATCTAAAAGTCACGTGTTTGATCCACATTCACGGCACCTAATTCAAGTTGACTAACTTGCATAACCTGAATATTAAATCTAAAATTAGTGATTATTTCTTTTTAAAATTTATGAATTTTCATTTTTACAGGGGATAGCTTAGTTGGGAGAGAGTAATATTGAAGATTTGAAGGTCACATGTTCATTCGACCTTCACCACACCTGATTCAAGTAGTATAACTTACTATCTTATCTAAATTTAAAGATGATTTCTTTTTAAAATTTTTTAAAATTTTATTGAATTAGCGTAAATAATTTTACTGATGAATTTTCATTTTAATGTTAAGCATAGATAGCTCAATTCAATTGGGAGTGAGTCTGTAGATCTAAAGATAGCGTGGATTCCTAATTATTTATTTGACTATAAATGCTTGGTAAGACATTTGGTAAAATGACTCATTTGATTGCATGAAACAATAAAATTGATCTTCCCATAGAATTGTCAATACATTCTACTTTCAATGTTGCTAAGTTGAGTCCCTTTGATGTACGTGATGATTTTTCTGATTTGAGGACGAATCCTGAAGAGGGGGATGATGATAATAATCACGGTGTACATTCTACTTTCAATGTTACTGAGTTGAGTTCTTTTGATGTAGGTGATGATTTTTCTGAATCGAGGACGAATCCTTTTGAAGAGGGGGATGATGATAAGAATCACGGTGTTCCAACTGAACCTATTACACAACCCAAGGCCAAGAAGATTCAACAAGCATTCATACTTCATCTACAAAATTGGATAGGCTAGGTTCAACCGTCATGTCATGTGTTACAAGCTGATTCGTTTGAGTCGAGATCATTTGGAGATTCAAAAGTAAATATTTGCACGGTTGAAGTAGCGGATGAAGTTGCAAGCAACATTTCATGAGTGGTTAGAAAAATTTATTTATTATTTTAATTTCATAAAGTTTGTAATGCTCAAATTGACTTCGTCTTCTGTGGAGATTTAAAGGATCGAGATTAAATCATCGGCACTAACTTTTTATTGTGGGGAGACTATAAATACCCACAAATTATTATATAAAAACATATTTGTGATCAATGAAATTGATCTCTTAAGTTGAGAGGTCCCCCTTTAGAAATCTGAGCATATCTTTGTCGTTTTTAAGTTTCATGCAATTCTTGTGGTAGATTGCATCTGAGTTATTCAATCAAGCCTTGATAAGTTCCATTGTGAAGTGACTCAATTTAGAAAAAGGTTCCAAATCTTGCTTCTCACTCTTGGATCTCATAATCTAATTCTAGCTTTATATCTTGGTTTATCCAAATTTTGTATAAGAAGGTGTTAATTTCTTTAATACAAGGGTTCTTGCTTCTACAAAAGCTTGGCTCGTTGGGCTGAAGATTACGGTTGGTCTATCATCCTTCAACGGGATCTTCTATCCCCATGACTTGCTCTGATGCGGTCGTTCTTCTAACGCCGGTGACACATCCAGTTGTCGAGATTGGTAATGTGAGTTTGTAACCCATCC
>NW_019272547.1:0-6183 GCF_002738345.1 Cucurbita maxima | reverse complement strand
CGTATGGTAGATTTCTTAGAGCTACCGCGACATTTTGAGGTGTTCGATCGTGTGGTTTTTTCTTCAAAAGAGTCGACATCAAACCTCAGGTCTTTAATTGGCAACCCATCCAGGGGAGCGTCGATTGCATCGATTCCATCAACGGTCTTCCCATGAGTTTATGGTGCATGACCCATTTTTATATCATCCACCTTCGAGCGCCATCGTCCATGAGATGCATTGTGGCCAACGTAACTCTTAGGTCCTACGAGCAAGTTCCTGTAACCTTCAAGTATTGTTCTACGTCAAAATAAAGTTTTTTAATTCCTTAGCATCCCANTTCCCATTTAAGGGTTTGTGTTTTTGGATTTTAAGTTTGTTAAGCCCAAAATGAGCTTGGCTTGGGGTGGAGTTCTCTACGACCCTCCTTGTCAAACTCACTTGGGTGCTCATCTCAGTCCTCTCAGCCATGATGGCGTTCAACAAAAGAGACCTTGAAAATGACCGGATTATCACATTAACCATTTGAATCACCTCTACCTCACTTGTTGAAATTGAACCAAATATCTATGACATAACCCTATTAAAGGTTCAAAGTTCATAAAAGTCTTTTTAATCTAAGATAACTTGATCATTATAGTGACTCTCAAACCAAGTTCATAAGAGTCTTTTGAATTTAAGATACTATTGAACTCATCCATTATAATGCTTCTCAAAACCTAGTTACAGTTTAAATATAAAACTATAAAATAAAAGAAATAAGAAAATAAAATTTCATTGTCGAGAATCAAACTCGGGTCTCCTCGATGAAAGCAAGATCTTCTATGTAATGTCTAACTCTTCGACACATTTTTTTATGAGTGTAATAGAGTTCTCAGAGCTACCGCCACATTTCTTGTTCTTCGATCATGTGTCTCTTTCTTCAAAAGAATCAACATCAAACATTAGGTCTTTGATTGGAAACCCATCCAGGGGAGCGTCAATTGCTTCAATTCCATCAATGGTCTTCCCATGATTTTTTGGTGCATGACTAGTTTTTTATACAACTCACCTTCGAGCACCACCATAGTTTTGCATTGTCCATGAGATGCATTGTGGGCCAACGTTATACAACTCACCTTCGAGCACCACCATAGTTTTGCATTGTCCATGAGATGCATTGTGGGCCAACGTAATACAACTCACCTTCGAGCACCACCATAGTTTTGCATTGTCCATGAGATGCATTGTGGGCCAACGTAAGTCTCAAGTCCTCTGAGTAAGTTCCTATAGTCTTGAAGTATAATATCAAAACATATTAAGGTATTTGATATGTTAAACAGTAAAATAATTGATGTGTATCATAAACATTAAATAAAAATATATATTTAAAATTTGAATGAGATTCATATTAATTAAACATATATTATGATATTCTACGACATTTTAATATTATTTAAATAAGATATTATATCTTAATGTATTAGGTATTCAAATATATAATTTGACAAAAATTATCAGAAGTTGACTGTAAATAGAACCCTAGGGTTAAGTCAAAAAGCTTCAAACACTAAATACTTTGAAATTTTAGGTGATATTTTGCAGAGGAAGCTGATAAGGTCTTCAAAGAGCATGTGGTCGTGTCTGACATTTTAGGTTAACAACATGTTGAAAAGAAACCAGAAATTCTGATACTGGTAATTAACTACAAACCTTTGAATAAGGTTTTAGAATAAATCAGATATCAAAACCAAATAAAAAATCATTTGATAAAAAGAATTTAGAGTTAAATGTTTTTATAAAATTCGATATGAAATTGGGATTTCGAAAAATTCTAATTTCCTAAAAGGACAAATATAAAATAGCATTTAATGTCCAATTTAGAAAATATGAGAGGAACGTCATGCGATTTAGGCTAAAAAACACTCCATCCGAATTTCAGATGATTATGAATGATATTTTCAATTCTTTCAAAAAATATCAATAGTTTATATTGATGATGTGTTGATATTTTGTAAAACCATTAAGATGAACACTCTAAACATCTACATACATTCATTAATGCAATCAAAAGAAATCAGCTAGTTGTGTCTATACCCAAAATCAAATAATATCAAACTCAGATCCCCTTTCTTGGATTTTAAATTTATTTGAGCCTTATAAAACCCATTCAATGGTCCATTGAGTTTGTCTCAAACTTTCGTGATGACGTAGCCTAGAAAAGCCAACTTCAAAAAAAATTTAGGTTCTCTCAGTTATGTGTCCTAAATCCTTCAAGATATCAGGCATATTTACAAATGTCTTGATGAGTGTCTTGAAAATAATACAAAGTCTTGATTTGTAAAGGATATCTCTACAACCCAAAAAAATCAAATCATTAGTCAAATAAACTCTCTACTTAAGTCTTATTGACCCAAGGGCAGATCTCATAGTGAAACGTGACGCATCAAATATCGGATATGGAGGTATCTAAAATTGTCAAAGAGGACCGAGAATCAATTATCATATTTCATTCAAAAGCCTCTAATAATACCATACAAATTACAAAACAGTAAAAAAAAATATATATATTATTTCCATTGTACTCCGTGCACAACAATTTTAAAGGAAATTTAAAATAAATCCAGCGTATTTGTCATACTTTTAAGTTCAATTACAATAAATCAAGAAAAGAATTGAGTTGTAATAAAATATCACTTGACATTGGAATGTAATTTGAAGACTTTTTATCTTCGGGAGTTGAATTACATTTAAGATTATTTATGTTATTTCTTATTTTCTTCAATTTGTATTTAATAGCTTTGGGTAGTTTGTAGATGAACTATGTTTGAATTATCTTTTTGGCCTTTCTATTTTCGACAGACACGTTTTACACTTTTGGACTGACACTTGGTAGAAGGGGTCACTAAGGCTAAAATCATATAAAATGGGTTCATAGCACAGTGGTAGAGCATTTGACTGCAGATCAAGAGGTCACCNTTGTTCGATTTGCTCCCAACCACCGAGTGTCTAAAGGAAAAGAAATAAGAATAATTACCGATTCCAAACCTTATTCCAAAGTACTCCACCACATAGAACCATGTACTTAGAACCTAAGGGCCACTATTCTCGGACAAGAACCAAGCTATCATTAACAAAAGAGTGTGGTATCCAAGCACCCACTATGAACATGGTTAAAAACTTACTTACAATTAGGCTAACTTACCGAGTCTTGTACTCACTCCATCTTTTTCATGTAACTAAGAGTAGTTGCCCTAGACCAACAACACCCACCAAAACTATTTTTGATGTTTTAAAATAATTTTTTTAACCTTTCCCTTATTTTGTACTATGAACCTATAAACTCTATTTTGAATATAATGTAAATATATATGTTTATTATATTTTAATTCTTTTTTTATTTCGAGAAAACATTTTACTTTGTGTTCAACCTCTTTTAACTTGCTTCGGAAATGGCTCGTGACATAAACATAAAAAAAGTAATTTTTTAGTATGAATTTTAATATAAGTTGCATTCTTATATTGACAAAACCACTAGTACCAAAAATATTCATGAACTTTCAAAATTAATGCCCTTAACATTCTAAAATAAGGTCCTAACTATTAGTGACTTGCATAAATCATCTCCCTTTTTATTTTCACTCACTCCTCTTCAACAACCTATGACCCATTAATATCATTAATATTTCATCTCCTTGTTTTTTAGCTTTTTGAATATCAAAATCTTAAATAAAAAGGAAAAGCTCTCTAAAATATTCTTATTTGCCAGTAATTTTACATAATTTAACATTTTAAAAATCGGTAAATTAAAAAAATCCAACATTAATATATTCATAATTTCATGTAGTCTTCATAAGTTTGCCGGCGACATTGTTTGTTGTTGAGCTTGATAATGTGAGTTTGTAACCCATCCGTTAGGGTTCTTGGAATGATTCTCTAGATTATCCCTTCCATGTTGGGAGTTGGGCCATGGGTCTTGGGTGAAGGAACCATTGGTTTACCGCCCCTAAGAGTTAAGGAAGCATCTTGAGGCTAGTTTCACATAGTATCATTATCATTGAGATAACAATTCTTTTCTATTTTATCTAAATTTTTTAAATATGAGTTCATTTCCAAATGCATGCTAACACCCTTATTGTTGAATAAATGACATGAAACTAGTTTCACTTAGTAACGTTGCCTTTTGCTCCTATTGGTGGAAGGATAATAGGTCGATTATACCTTTATGGTAGTTTTAAGCGTGACAACATTTTACAACCAGACTAATTTTGCTTCATTTCTAAATGAAAACGTGTAAATTGTAAACTCAAACATTTCAAAGAAATAAACAAGTTTTGATGGTACCATGCTAACCAGAAAACAAATGTTGACTTTGACCAATCCCTATATATTTTTTTTTTCTATATTTTGAAACTATTTTAAGCACTTTTCTCGTGTACTCCTCTTACAAATTACCTTTTAAGGTTGTAAACATTTTTGTATGGGTGACTATTATGATTATAAGTCAACTGAGTTAAGTAGAAATAAATTTTGAAGATGAAATTAAAGTATTAATTTTGATGTCATCTTTACCCGAGTTTTGGGATATTGTTATTAATGAGATTCAATCGGCATTAGTAATTCACAATGATAATATTCAAAATACTTGACAAAAAAAGAATGGTCAACATAAGATATTTGAAACAAATAAATCTTTTGTGCTCTATGATATATCAAATCACTCCTTTAAAATTCCTTAATAATAAACCTGAAGTCTTACATCACTTATACAGAAAAGTTCCTTGCATAGAAGTTTTATTAGATACTTTTAAGCATCTAGAGATCAACTGGACACAAAGCTAAACTTTCTAAAAAAAAAAATTAGGGGCTAAACTTTTAAGTTAACGTAATTTAAGAAACTTATGATTTTTATATTATCAAGAGTTTAATTGAGCTAGGTCGATTCAATCTAGTGGACCCAAGAATTGAACCGAACCAAACCAACTAGTTAGTAACATGATTTAGTGGAAGCATTTTCATGCAAAGTAGAAGCAACAATGGAGGGTTTGAAATAATATAGTTTTTACCCCTTAAGGTCATTTTACACCGTTTCTTGGTTTAGCTACTTATCCATATCCAATGACCACCAAATTTCATATCTAACCTCAAGCTATAAATGCTCAGTATTAAAATTTGATAGACACCGGAGCTCAGATAGTGGGTTATTTTAACATTACTTAAATCTCGAGCTATTTGATTGGTTCAGGGTCTTAACTCACGGTTCTTTGGGTTTTTTTTTTTTTCCATATATTCTTAATTCATACTTGGTTTAGGGTTCATATGAAAATCCAAGCGATTTCTACAAGTATTTCTTAACAAAGAGTCCAAGGGGGCTACTTGTCTCGTCGTCGACGTTTGGGACCTCCATTATTGAGCTTCCAGTATCTGAATTACTTCAAATTTCCTTCCACATACTCCTTATTGTGTCTAGTTTATGAAACTATAATGTTTTTTACGAGAATCGGTCTAGAATGGGGTTAAAATTGAGAAAATTTGAGAAAAGGTCAAATTTTGAGTTGGCCATATCATCGTTTTCTTCCTCTAAATAGGAAGAAGATGCGCATTTTTCGCATTGCCGCCATTTGAAACTCGGCTTGTACAGCTACATTTACAGCGTTTCTCTCCTTGATTTCTTCGTGAAACTTAAAGATGGATGTTACAAGAAAGGGCTAGGGATTTATTTGATACCTTCTCGTGGATCGTAGCGTAAGATATTCGCTTCCAAAGTTCATGCAAAATCTGATTTATCGTTGGAGATAAAACAAAGGATTTTTTATTGGGTAGCCGATTCTAGGGGTTTCAAGGCCCTATTTCTTCATTGAACCTCTTCCATATCTTATCTTCAAGCTAAAGGAATTGGTTTTGGAGGAACGTCTTTGAGTGTAGGACCTTAACTTCTAGAAATCGTTCTCGGTATGCTACTCACTCGAAACGCAAGATTTTGATCTCGTGGGTAGTTTGTTCGATGACGTTTCAGCTCTCGATTCCTTCATCAAGTTTACTAAACTTCTTCATCTGAAACTAGAGGAATCCTTAATTTGAAGGAAAAGAGAATGTAAATAGGAATTCGACTCTTATCCCCAATTTAATTTCGAAACCTATTTCCTTCAATTCGGCACGCTCTCGAGGTTATTTTTCTTCGTGGTCTTCTATGGAAGCATTCCTTGGAGGTGCAGAAACTGATTG
>NW_019272546.1:11562-21622 GCF_002738345.1 Cucurbita maxima | reverse complement strand
AGGACATAATTTAGGTAGTTGTTTTTATGAGTCGTAAACTTGTTTCTTTGCATAATATGGATTTAGTTGAACTATTATTATCGATAAGATGGAGAAAGAAATTTTCTTTGAAATGACTAATAGACTTGGGTTCATCGTTGTTGTTTTTTAACTTGTGATTTTGCAGAAAGTTTAACGAATATGAACTGTCATGTCACAAGAACTTTAAAGTAAATCAAGAATATACCCTAAACATCATTCAAGATGGCAATAAAATGGAGTTAAATTGAACGCACTTTAGTTTCATGTTTGGCGTGTTTAAGATAAAGCATAATTGTCTTAATGATCTTAAGAGAAATTCCTATTTTATTAGAGGAGACCAACTTTATTTAAGGTACTAGGAGTTCAAGAATGTGGATTTGAATCTGGTTAAGAAACAGTAAGATTTGAAAGTTTTGAATTCTAGACCAAATTTGTATCTAATTATTTCTTTTTATGACTAATTATAAATTAAGAGAAAAATATTTTTGTAAAGATAGATTAAACTCTAAAGCTTTGATGACAAAACCATATTTAGACTAGCAGTTTAAAGTCAGGAGATGCGGTCACAGGTGTGATTATTTTGGATGGGTTCGTATGAGGGAGCCTTCAAAGATTGTGCACTCACAGATGGGGTTGTTATGCAGCGTTAGTTTGTCTTTGTGTTTGAGTTTTTTTGTACTTTTTTTTTTTTGTAATTCTATCCCAAACACTATTTTTTTTTTGTTTGGATAAGTTTGAACAACACCGTCTTATAATTTAAGTTTATTTTATATTTAATGTGGTGGTATTTTCTCAATCTTATTTTAATTTTACAGCATTATTTTATATTAATTTAGTTTTATTTTTATTTGTTTTAACTTTCAATTTTAGTTTCTATTTGAGTTTTGAACCCTTGAAATTTGAGTTGTGACAGATTCATATCAGAGCAACCGGATATTAAATTATATAGATTTTTTCTTAAGATAAAGAGTCGTATATCTCTATGACTCAGCTCGATGACACGTCTCCCCGTGACCAAGTAAGCAGTCTAACCCTATTTTGTAGTATATGATATGTTGTAAAACTTGTATGAATTTATTGTATGTTTTGATTTTCGTGGTAGTTATAAAATGTCCTTGGACGTTAAAGAGTGAACGTTAACTATATAAGACCATAATGGATCAACGTTATAGTGTCTAGATATGGTGAGGAGGAAAAGAGTGGTCATGAGATATATGACTAGCCTTAGGAAAACAGAGAGTTTTCGTTGTAGAGTGCGAGACATCTAATCCATTAAATTTTGGTACTAGAAATGAAGAAACTGGAGATGGTCCCCAAACGTCTGTATGGACCATTTCCAATTGCACTTTCTTTGGTTCTTTGGCAATTTTTGTGAAGCTAACTCGTTTATATTTTTCCATAACGCAGCTCTTACAAACACCCATATCAATAGATTTTAGGACTTCCAAAACTCTATTTGCACCCATCATCTTCATTTCTTTGATGCTCATATGTTCAAGTCTATTGACACTACTGTAGGGTGTATAAACATGGTTGTTGTTGCTGTTACTTGAATTGGAAGCACTCTTAGCAACAACAACCATGTTTATACACTCTACATTGGTGTATAGGGTTCCAGATTTTAGGACATGCTACCACCATGACACCCTTCACAATTTTCCCAAAACTCTTTCCAAACTTGGCTGCATAACCTGTGCTATCCAACTGACTAATAGAGATTATATTCTTCTTGAGATCAGGAATATATCTAACATCCTATAATGTCCACTCACTCATTTCCTATTATAGTTTATATGTAGACATCTCTCTTCCCTTCAATCTCCAACGTTTTGTTGTTGGCAATATACACCTTCCTAACATTTCCTTATTTGAAATTTTGAAACAATTTCTTACTTGGAGACGAATGAAATGATACAACTGAATCTAAAATCTAAAATTCAATTGGGCTGTTCACGCTAAGGATTAAAGGATTCTCAGTATCTTCTGCTGAATATATGGAATTATCGTTATCATCAAATATGTGATTTTTCTTTTCTTCAGTTTTGTACTATCTGTCCGAAAGTGTTATTTTTCTTCACAATTTCAACACTTTACGTTTTGTTGGTTTGGAGATTTTTCCTAGTTTCTTAATTTTGATCGCCCATGTTTGTTTGGGCTCTTTGATTTACTTCTTCCCCTTCGATCAACTATGAGAGCATTGCCTGATGAATCTCCAATTTCCCGTTTGGGCTTTCGCTGACATCTCAAATTTCACTAAATTTCAGTTTATAGATCCTCGTGAACTGTTGATTGCAGCAACAACTGTATACCAAGACTCGAGTAAAGATGACATCAAAATCAATGCTTTAATCTTATTTTTTAACATAATTTTCACCCAACTCAATTGATTTACAATCATGTTGAACTAATTTATATGATCTGCAACAAATCGACATTTGTAGATTGAACAACCTCTGCATCAAATACATCTTGTTCATAGCCGACGTATTTTCGTACATATTTGACAACACCTTCAATAGGCCCGATGTCGTCTTCTCTTTGATGATGTTGAACGTCATGTTTCTGGACAGCGTCAGCCACATTAACCTTACGGCATGACAATTCTTGAGCTTCCACTTCTCCGTGGTCATGGTATCCAGCTTCACCCCCAAAAGGGGTTCCTGAATATCTTTCTCGTACAGATAATCTTCAATCTGCATCTTCTAGAAACTGATATCAAATCCATCAAACTTTTCAATTCTTGAACTTTCCATCTTCACAGATCGTGGTGAATCTCTCCTCGCTCTGATACTAGTTATTAGGATTACACAACATCGCACACACTTGATCTAAATGAACACAAAAAACATGATAGATGAAATGTTAGAAGAAATATTCAAATTGTTTTGTATTAATGACTTCATGGTTGCAAATAGAGGATATGGAGAATGAGAAATGTACATTTAGGAAGCACCGACTAATTGACTAATGGGTATACATATGATTTCAGTTTATTATATATAGCTTCACTATATGTCAACGCCTACTATATATCATTATTTAGTATATGTATCTTTATCAGATTTTTACTATAAATAGTTAGCCTTCATATCCAACATTCTAGAGCCCATATAGTCAGGGATTGACATTCTGCTAGAACACAAAGTCATTTACATGCCCCTAGAAAATGCCTAGTATTAATAGAGTCTAACCCAATGATCATTCTGACAAACATTCCTCAACCAAGAGGGGTGAAAATGATGACGATAGTACAGTTGAGAAAGAATCTACACTTGCTGCCATTGTTGTGTTTGAAAAGGGGAAGTGCAAGTGTGCGAACCTCAACAAAAACTTTATTTCCACTACATGAACACCACGACCCAAAACAAGAAGGTCAGATATTGGGTTTAACTCCACCAAGAGAGATAAATCACAAGATTAGTTTTATGTCGCCTGCCACAAACAGATGTCATGCGGCTCAGCCTGAGCTAGTTTAATTCTACAAATAGCAAAATGACATGTTCAAAGTCGGGTCAACACCTCTACTGAAGAAGGGAGACAAAAACAAACCACTAAAGCAACACATGTTCACGCAAAAATACCATCCATACAAATGAAGAGAAGGGTCGACCACGATAATTTCAAAGCAAATAGAGAATTATAATAAGTTAAGGTCAGATCAACATTGAGTTCAAAGCAACAAGAACCAAAGGCTGGTGCGAAAATTCTATGGACTAGTCGAAGTTATAAACAAGATTAGGAAGACATCATATAGGATCCAATTGCTCCTATGGATACAGACTAACCTTGTTGTCCACGTCAGTAACTTGAAACGTTTTTATTCCGACCAAGAAAACATCAAGTAGAAGCAGGAGGTATGACGTCATGCAAAGAAGAAAATGTTTCAAGCAAAGAAAGTAGGAAAGACACCAACAGAGAGGGTTGAAGAGTTAACAAACCAAGAAGTGATTTTCAACAGCTTCTTGTAGGTTGGAAAAGACTCCTCAATACTGAGATCAGCTAGAAGCGCATCGCGAGACCTAAAGTCAGCTTCATCCTACAACGTTGAGTTTATGAAGAGCCGGTTGACAAATTGTGTACGGGCAGATGTCGCGGTCATGATTGGCCAAGGCTTGTTGCCTGTGGCTGCATGATAGATGCCTCAATTATTCTTGTAAACGATTTGTGGTTCATGGTGGCATGCTCATTCCAAACCTCTTTTACTTGCAGTCATCTTAGATAGGCCTTTACTATTATTGTTGTGCCAATACGGGGTGTATGATTAGTCCTCAAAATCATATCTACACCCATCAGAACTAAAATGTCCCAAAATGTACTATAGGAGAACGTGACCAGTTGTTGTTTGTTCACTTTTAGCTTATAACATTGCTCTATTTGAAATTATTTTTAACATATTTCCTCGCTCACGTTTTCTAAAATATTTCTTCTAAACGTGATTCGATCATACACTGTTATTGTTCTTTCATTCTAAATTTTGCATGGTTGACTTGTTCATTGCATTATAACAAATGTCACATAATCAGTGTCTCATTACTGCAAGAGTGCGATTGTGACACTTGTCTTCCGTTCAGTTGTGGGCAGCATCTTCTGACTAGTTACGTGAGTTTGGCTTGGAGCATACATGTAGGTTGAAAAAGAAATGGTTGGATGCGGACTGCGAATAAGGGTTGGGCCACGGAAGGTTTTTTTTTTTTTATCACATATGGACTTTGGGCTAGTGAGTCTTAAATTTGGGTTCGTTTTTTAGTTCAAACGAACCAAAATTAAACCTACTAGTTCCTTATTCCTTGCACGACTCACTCCAATTCTCTGTTCTGCCTCTTCTTGCTCTTTGAAACTTCTTTAAAGGCTATTGTTCACCGATTATTTTGGAGAATCTTCCTTAAAAGGATTGTGACCACAGATGACCTATGTAGAAAATTTGTACCCCTTTCCTAAAACATTTAGCGAACAACATACCCAAAACAGATGCGCTACACCTCGTCTCACCCCCCCGGAGCATATGGATCCACCCAATCGATGAACACTCAAACCAAACTCGCCCATACTTTTTGGCACAGGGACGCGAGAACCAGTCCGAGTAATCTACAGTGGGGAGACCCCTTAAAGCAACAAACGAGAATGGCTAGGTTGATAGCAAGATTAAAGAAAAGGCGAGTATGAAAAGACGTATCGCATAACCGTCCCTGTAAGCAGCTTCATTCTTTCTTGATATATGAACCGACTTTATGAAAAAAATCAGTCTTTCTGCTGAAAGTGTGACTGTTGGGTATGGATAAGCGAACCTCTTGGTTTGGGGGAAACTGAAGATGTTGGCTAAGAAAGCTAAGCAGGCAAGTACAGGACGGACAAAATGCATATACAAATTGATTGACATGATCCCTCTCCCTCTCTCTTTGGCTAGGTTGCTAGCTACGCGATAAGCGGGAAAGCATACCAGGCAAGGAAAGAAAGGCTGCTCGATTTCCTATAAGGCCAACCCTCAACGGCGAGCTCAACAGGCAATGCTATTAGTTCAATAGAAGTCCAAGGTTTCGTCTACTACGGACTTGGAAGCTCTTGAAGGAGCTAACATGAAATGAGAAATACATTCGATTACGGCAACTAATAGATAGCAAACTTTTTGGTAGAAACTGATTGATCCCTTGGCTCCAGCAAGAAAAGGAAAAGGTAGTCGTACTCCTACCTTTTCTGTCAGACGAGAGGAAAGTTTGAGCTGAAAGATTGAATCACACTTGGTAAGAAAGGCAGGCTTAGCGGGTTTCTCCAAACGTATAAACAAAAAGAGGATACCGATACGCATACATTCTTGAAAGGAAGAACCTAGCTGAATCGGATCAAGGGTTCTAACCTAGTTCGACTGACCTTCTTTGGCTAGCCCGCGCCCCTTGTAATGAGGTCAACCCGTATGTGCTTTTTCTTTTCGTTTAGCGACATAGCTTACCAGCTCTTTCAGCTCATAACAGTAAGAAAGTAGTAAGAAACACCATTGTAAACTCTAGAGTCACCCACATCTCATGATGGAGACCGATGCAAAATATTGTAACATCCTTTGGCATCAAGATACAGGAAAGATGAACGCCGTCAAATTGGAAGCTTTGCCTGTCTTAAGAGTCACAATGAGAACTCTAATAAAGCTGAAGCCTTGGACTTGGCAAATTGTTTAGTGATAGTTGAAATGGATGACTTTGACATCGTGTCAGGAATGAACGTCCTACTGAAACACAAAGTAATTTACATGTCCCTAGGAAAATGACTAGTAGTAACGGAGTCTAACCCGATGATCATTCAGAAAAACATCCATCAACCAAGAGGGTTGAAAATGATGTCGATACTACAATTGAGAAAGAATCATAGCCATGATGAATCTACGCTTGCTGCTATTGTTGTAATTGAAAAGGGGAGCTTGAGTGAGCCAACCTCAATAGAAACCTTGTTGCCACTACATAAACACCACGACGAAAAAAATAATCAGATAATGGATTTATCCCCACTAGGAGAAACAAAAAACAAGGTCCGATACTAAAGAAGGGAGACAAAAACAAACCGCTGAAGCAACACATGTTCACATAGAAATATCATCTATGCGGATGAAGAGAAGGGTCAGTTGGAAGCGTCAATCACAATAATTTCAAGAAAAATAAAGAGTTCATATAAGTTAAAATCAGATCAACTTCGAGTTCAAAGCAACAAGACCAAAGGCTAGTGTGAAAATACTATGGATGAGTTAAAGTTATCCATAAGATTATGAAGACATCATATAGAATCTAATTGCTCTTATGGATGCGGACTAACCTTGTTGTCCACGTTAGTAACTTGAAACGTTATTATTTTGACCAAGAATACATCAAGCAGAAGCAGGTGGTATGACGTCATACAAATAAGAAAAAGTTTCAAGCGAAGAAAGTAGGAAAGACACGAATAGAGAAGACATGAAGACTCAACAAACCGAGAAGTGATTTTCAACATCACCCAGTAGGTTCGAAGAGACTCCTCAATATGAGATCAGCTGGAAGCTCATCGAGAGACCTAAAGTCAGCCTCATCCAATAAATTGTGTGGGGGCAGATGTCGCAGTCATGATTGGCCAAGGCGTGTTTCCTGTGGTTGCATGTTGCATGTCTCAGCCATTCTTGTAAACGATTTGTTGTCCAAGGTTGTTATTTGGGCAATGTTATTGTTTACCAGTTATTTGGGCCACACGCCTTGAGCAATCATGACCGTCACAATTGGCTAAGACATTTGTTGTCCATATGCTATTGTTGTCCAAGAGACTCCTCATTATGAGGTCATGATTGGCTAAGACATTTAAAGAAATTTTACCTAGAGCAACTTCTATCACAATCCTCTTCTTGCTCTCTGAAACTTCTTTAAATGTTATTGTTCACCGGTTATTTTGGCGCATCTTCCTTAAAAGGATTGTGACGACAGATGACCTAGGTAAAACTTCTATTGGGAGATCAGTGCAATAGAGAATCTGTGTCCCTTTCCTGAAACCTTCAGCGTACAACATAACAAAGAGTTCCTAGAAAAAATATCATAGAACAATTTGTGTAATGCCTTTAAAGTTAGGCTCGAGGCTCTATCTTATCTTCCAAGAATATTGTTCATTCTCTATTCACATAGAAATTCTGCAATAGAAAGTGGTACTCTCATCTTCTTTTACAAAACTTTCTCAAGTCCTCATGGAATGATTTGAAAGTGGTACCCTCATCTTCTTTTATAAGACTACCTCGGCCTTCATTGAATGATTATGCTATGTAGATTCTTAGAGAAGGGAGTAGGAGTAAGAGTAGATGACTGTTAATGGTCCAAGTCCCGAAAAAGTAAGTCTTGACGTCAAGAAAGGAAAGGAATCCTCATAGTTTCCAGAAGAGAATCATACATACACAAATTTTCTTTGTTTGTTTATTCTTGTTGTTTGCTCTCTTCAATTAACATGTTATAAAGACACTTGTAAATTATAATTAAATATAGCTTTTTTTTTTCTTCTCAAATATTCATTTGAATTACTTCTCGGTTGAAGGTTTAAAAAACCTATTTCAAATCTTATTATATTTCATGCTTCAATTTGATATAATTGTTGGGGGCATTTTGAGAATCAAACTCGAGACCTCTCGCACCCGAAGCGAGAATCATACACTAGACCAAATTTCTTGTAGTGGATCTATCAATATTAGTTGTTGGTCCATATCTTTTATGCGCCTCAATATTTGAAATTTATCCACATGTTTTTGTGCTTTAGAACCTATTATTATTGTCATGTTAACTTCACATTGTTTATAAGCACATTACCCTACGTTTTAATCTCATGTATTTGCTGAAACTACCACACCTAAATGAAGTTCTCAAATAATCAAATAAATTATAAAGGATAGGGGAATAACAATAAATTAAAAGAGCCTGTAATAAAAGCCAAACTTGATACCTATGGTGAGTTGTATTAGAAGACAAATATCGTATAATAAAAGATCAAATATGATATACATGGTAAGTTATAATTGTTGGATTTTATGTCCTAAAACTCATAGTTTGTAAACAAAAACATATTCTATTTTCAATAAAGTTATTATTGTTGTTTATTCAGTAAAGATTGTTATTGAATAAAGTGTACTTTACGATCATTAATCTAAATCCAATAAACTAAGAACACTCTGGAAATAGTATGATTACTTGAACTATATGTAGAGACATATGAGTTGATCAAGTTCAAGTATATAGTCAATATGATCTATAGTATAAGGATAAGGCTGAATACCTTATTCTGGGGACACTATGAATGCGACCCACTTTTGTATATGATATAAACAATTTGATCACTAAATTTTACATGTGGAGACATGTGAGTGGGGGCATCCTATGCAATGAGTATTGCACAAGATCGGACCATGAAGAAAATCACTCTCACTTTATAATGTCGTTTACTATTGAGACTGATTTTCTTTTCATTCAATGACCTATGTAACTCGATCTTAATCTTGAGCTAACCATGAACTCTTGTTTATTCGGAATTATCCTTAGATTTGCATGGGTGAGAGTGGCTCAAGTTCGCCGACTCAATAGGTATCCCATTTTAGGGGTAAGACTGGGTAAATGGCAGGGGACGTGGGGTGCAAGATGGAATTCACTCTTACCCACTTTTAGGGATAGAAGATAGGTAGTTTCCTTAAGTAATGACTCCAGGTCTTGAACAAGGGGCCCCACCATCTCATTGACCTGAGAGGGATCCGGTTTACTGGTTGGACCACAAACCAATTGTTCATTAGAGAATCACTGAGACATAAGAAACAAGAAGTAACTTCAGGGGTAAAACGGTAAATTTACCCAGCTCTAGTTACGAAAAACCTGTGAAGGATCGACTTACTAATCATGGTTATATCAAATGGACAGAAGTATATGTATAGTGACCGGAGTGCAACTACTAGGCTATAGTGAAATGTCTTAGTAGTTAACGAATGTTGGTTAACAAGGTTAATGAGTTTAACCGGTTAATCTTGGATCGTTGAAGCCCATGATCTATAGGTTCATTAAGTCCCTCTGCTAGCTCATATCGGACTAAACCATAGAACAGTGTGACGAGTGAGTTCGAAGTGTTCGAATTCAAATTAGGGAGAATGCGCTACGTATATACGATATATTTAACCGCATTTTTGTTTTATTTACGAATTAAACAAAAAGAGAGAATCTGAGATATGTAAATAAGATGTAATATCTTAATCAAATATGTGTCGGAATTAATTAGAATTGGCATTTGAATTAATATTAAATTTTAATTAAATAGTTTAATTAATCATTTAATATTACTTTAATTTGAAATTAATAATTTGAATGGATTGTTGAATCAAAATGAAGAAAGTCAAAATGTTGACTTCATTTAATGGAAAAATCCATGTTAGTGGAATTTTGAGGTGTCAAAATGCTTGCCAAATAAACTCCACAAATTTCAGTGGAATTTTGAGTGTCAAAATTTGGTTAACTCAAGCATGCATGCTTGCCACATAATCTCAAACATTTGAGTGGAAATTTGAGTGTCAAAATTT
>NW_019272546.1:0-9760 GCF_002738345.1 Cucurbita maxima | reverse complement strand
TGTTTAGTCACTCACCGGATTCCACAATACCGTTCTAAGGCCGGAGGATAGTGGAGAAGACACTAGTGGTGGTTTGAAACCGGTTCGTGAGGAAAAAGGAATTTGAACTACAAAAGGTTAGTATTCAAACTCATTAAGTTTTAATACTCATAAACATGCTAGTTATTTACTATAATTGATGTTCTAAAAGTGCCTAACATCCATATTGCTTTCGCATGTGTTATATTAACACCATCATTATAATCTCATGTATTTTCTGAAACCACCAAACCTAAATGAAATTCTCAAATAATCAAATAAATAATAAAGGATAGGGGAATAACAATAAATGAAAAGAGCCGGTAAGAAAAGGCAAACATGATACCTATGGTGATCTTTGATAGAAGACAAATATTCTATAATAAAAGATTAAATATGATATATATGGTAAGTTATAATTTAGGACTAAATATCCCTAACATTAAAGAAAGACTTCTGACCTGACGAACCATTAGTATGTAATCATAAGGAAGAGTATTTGAAGCATTTGTGCCATTAAGTATGAATGTTACAACTCTTGGAATGCCTTTAATAGTTTTATTTTGAGACTATATAAAGCCATGTGTGTTGTATTTGTAGGGAGACTTGGAAAATATAGTAAAAGAAGCATTTGTGCTTTTCTTTAGCCAATGGCTAAGTTTCTTTGCAATTCTATGTAGTTTAGGTTGCATGTAGAATCATTCAAGCTCGACATGATCAATCATGCTTGTGGAGTGATTCGAATATCAAACAAGTGTTTTTGCGTTGAGATATTTGATCAACAAGAATCATTCAAGCTAGACATGATCGATCTCGCTTGTTGAGTGATTTGAATCTCAAACAATGTTCTTGCCTTGAGATATTCGATCAACAAGGTAATCCGAATCTTACTCCCCTTATAGTGATTTCTTAACTTATCAATATTTGTATAATTATGAACTCAAATATTTAGAAGCATTATCTTTTTAATATATTATACTACCTTTTCTATTTTGTATTGTGTCTCGAGTAGCAGACCTGTCACTTCATACAAATGACAATCATGAAAATTCTACTTATGGAATTCGGGACCTCTTACACAGGAATGAGAATCATACTACTTGACCAAATGTCTTTCTTGCTAATCTATCGTTTTTCGTTGCTAGTCCATGTGCTTTATGCACCTCAAGGTTTAAAATTTATCATTGTGTTTTTAGAATTTGTTCTCAAATCATTTGGATGTATTTCAATTAATATTGTTAAGAAATATTAACATCTCAATCAGAAAACAATAAATAGAAAAAGAAAGAATCGGAATTGATCCATATAATTTTTCAAACAAACAAAAAGAAAAAGAAAGACAACATAAATCATGTATCAACTAAGTCAAGCCCACTCAAAAATTTGATTAAGAATAAGAAAGAGGAATCTCTAATCAAAATACTAAACCTAGGGTAATAATTTTGAACTCATTGAAAAAATTTATAAGGAAGATTTTAATTATCTCACAATAATTTTTTTTGACATGAATAATATCAATGCATATTTTTTTTGATGGGATGAGAACTAAGGAAGAAATTCTAAGTTGTTCTAGCTGATAAATCTCATAAAAATTAGTGTATCTTGTATTTAAAGATGAGAATGAATTTGGAGATTCTGATAGTTCCCAAGGAGTTTCAAGTTAATAAGGAATTATTAAAAAATAAAGATTTATTATTGAACATGTTGATCTGTTGTACAAAATGATGGACAATTTATTATATATCAAACCATAGGTATTTTATTAGTTCATAAAAATAAGTACTAAATTAATCAAAGATATCAAGAAAAAGACTATCCTTACGAAAATAGTTGTAGTAAATCCATTGCAGTAAATCAAAAAATGAATGAAAAGAGAACCAAAAATCATTATGATTTGGTTCGTAAAAATTTCCTATCACCAAGAAGTCGTGAGAGTTCAAAATTCTAATTTGTTTCCATTCTTGAAATAGAAATGATATCCATAGAAATACATAATTTTACAATGCAAACAAGAAAAACTTGTGATCAAGTTTTAGATAAATTCAAGTAGCAAACATGTTGATAGATATAAAAATAAATTCAAGTTCTTTCTCTGGCCTAATTATCAATTGGAAGATTTAGCTCGTATGAACTGTTATTGGTTTGATAACAATAAACCAGTCATTTTAGTATGGAAAGGATCCATGTGTCCATGAAAATTAGTTAATGCTATACTTTTCTTATATTGACCCTAACACCTCTCAATCAAATGCATTAGTTGAAAATGTATTTAATATTTTTCTTTTATCCTTTTCTTTTTTGGAATAGACCATTCTATTTGAAAATTGATATTTTGTTGGGTAATTTTAAACTCATTATTTTTGTTTGTTCATTCCAACTAATTTGTAAAAAAGGAAAAAATCATACCACTAAACCAAATGCCCTTATAGTGGATCTATCATTTTTAGTTGCCCGTGTGTATATGTTTTCCGCACCTCAATATATGAAATTTATCCACATATTTTTGTGCTTTAGAACCTATTATTATTGTCATGTTAACTTCACATGATCTATCACACAGTTGAAGCAGCATTGCCACTAGAGTCCATGCATTCTTTTAGGATAGATATGTTCAAAATTAGGCCCCTTTGATAATTATTTTGTTTTTTTTCAAAATTATGTATTTTACCTTTTTATAAAAAAAAAAACATTTGAATTTCAAGCAAAATTTCAATCCAAACTAAGTTTTTGAAAAATATTTTTATTTTTTTTTCTTTATTTTAGTTTTCAAACATAGATGGATATGAAGTGGCCAGTTTTCAAAACTACTTCTTGGCTACAATTGAACAATATTTTTATTGTAAAATGGGATTAACTTTTTTTAAGTTTATGTAGTTTCTTTTTATTAGTATGTTTACTTCTATCTCATGTTACTCCATTTGTATTTACTTCGTTTTATACAAAAGTTCACCGTCATTAATAAATTCATGTACTTAATACATTTCCTAAAAAAATAAACTTGTTTGTATCAAGATATATTACAATGAATATGGAGAAAAGAAATCCCAAAAATAAGTAGAAAGTTGAGAATTTCACTCAACCACGCACTATCAAAGCTTACTATATGGCTCACATGCAATTCTACCACAAGAATGACATGAAACTTATAAATGACATAGACCATGCTCAGATTTTGAAGGGAAACTTCTGAACTTGAAGATCAATTTCATTCATCACAAATCTGATTTTTACATAATAATTTGTGGGTATTTATAGTCTCCCACAAAAGAAGTTAGTGGCCGGGATTTAATCTCGATCCCCTTGAATCTTCACAAAAGATGAAGTCAATTTGATAATTCTACCATTACAAACTTTATGAAATTAAAAATAAATAAAGTTTTCTAACAACTCATGTAATGATGTTTGCAACTTCATCTGCTCGTTCAACCATGTAAATATTCACTTCTGAAGCTCCAAATGGTCCTTCCTCAATCTAATAAGCTTGTAACACATGAAATAATAGTTGAACCGAGCCTATCCAATTTTGTACATGAAGAATGAATGCTTGTTGAATCTTCTTAGCCTTGGATCGTGTAATAGATCTAGTTGGAACATTTGGAACACCGTGATCCTTATCATCTTCCTCCTCTTCAAAAGGATTCGTCCTCGAATAAGAAAATCATCACCTACATCAATAGGACTCGAGTCAGCAACATTGAAAGTAGGATGTGCTGAAATTCTCATGGAAGATCATTTTATATGCATTGTTATTAATTCTTTAAAGGACTTGATAAGGGTCATCCCCTCTTGGATGTAACTTTGTCTTCCTTTAAGATGAGAATCACTCCTTGCGAAAATGTATCTAAACCCAGTTACCGGGTTGAAAAATGATTTCATTCCGTCCTTTGTTAATTCTTGAAGCAACATTGAAATTTTGTTTCTCAATTGTCTCATTCCCCTCTTTGTGCAATGTTTTTATCTCATTTCCCTTACTTGTGGCTGCTTTACTCACAAAAATATTAGATGATAGAAAGCAAATCAAGACACGTAAGTGGATTAAATCCATAAATAACTTCAAAAAGAGAACAATGAGTCGCATACATTCGTCCCAAGACTTAATATTCTTACAAATAACCAGCTCATTAATCTAAAGATGACATGCAGTTGAAAACAATAATTTGTTACCCAATTTATGACTTAATATTCTTATAAATAATAGCTTTAACCAATAACCACCTCAGATGACATGCAGTTGAAAACAATAATTTAGTACCCAATTTATCTACCATACTTCCCAAAAGTGACTTAAAAATTTAACATCCCTATCTTTTTTTGTGGCAACAATGACTACAAAATTTATAAACATCGTGCTTCATGGCAAAAGTCATATGGATAACATTTTCTCCCCTATCTTGGTTTCGCTAACTAAAGTTTTCCAATAACTCCCAAACTTCATTAACTTATATAACCTCTTGGGATAAGGATTCATATAACATTTTATAAAATAAGATCTACCGATGAATTTCATAGCATTTGAAGGTCATCTAGGTCATGAGCTGAAGGTAAATTTTCTTAGGGGCCTTATGGTCATTTTACACAGTTTATTGGTTTACCTACTTATCCTTATCCAATGAGCACAAAATTTCATATCTAACCTCAATATACTATAATATGCTCAGTATTCAAATTTGATGGGCAGCGGAGCTCATATAGTGAGTTATTTTAACGTTACTTAAATCTCGAGCTATTTGATCGGTTTAGGGTCTTAACTCAGGGTTCTTTTGTTTTTTTTTTCATATATCCTTAATTCATACTTGGTTTAGGGTTCATATGAAAATCCAAGCAATTTCTACAAGTATTTCTTAACAAAGAGTCCAAGGTGACTACTTGCCTCGTCGCTGACATTTCGGACCTCTATTCTTGAGCTTCCAGTATCTGAATTACTTAAAATTTCCTTCCACGTACTCCTTATTGTGTCTAGTTTATGAAACCATAATGCTTTTATGAGAATCGGTCTGGAATGGGGTTAAAATTGAGAAAACCCGAGAAAAGGTCAAATTTTGAGTTGACTTGGATAGTTCAGTTGAACTGGCCATATCATCGTTTTCTTCCTCTGAACAGGAAGAAGATGCTCATTTTTTGCATCTCCGCCATCTGAAACTCGGCCTGTACAGCCACATTTACATAATTTCTCTACTTGATTTCTTCGTGAAACTTAAAGATGAGTGTTACAAGAAAGGGTTAGGGATTGATTTGATACCTTCTCGTAGATCGTAGCCTAAGATATTCGCTTCCAAAGTTCATCCAAAATCTGATTTATCGCTGGAGAAAAAACAAAGGATTTTTCTATTGGGTAGCCGATTCTAGGGGTTTCAAGGTCCTATTTCTTTATTAAACCTCTTTCATATCCTTTCTTCAGGCTAAAGGAATAGGTTTAGAGGAATGTCTTTGAGTCTAGGACCTTAATTTCTAGAAATCGTACTCAGTATGCAACTCACTCAAAACGCCAGATTTTCGATCTCTTTGGTAGCTTGTTCTACAACGTTTCAGCTCTCGATAACTTCATCAAGTTTACTCAACTTCTTCCTCTGAAGCTAGAGAAATCCTTAATTTGAAGGAAAAGAGATCGTAGATAGAAATTCGACTCTTATCCCCAATTTAATTTCGAAACTTATTTCCTTCAATTCGGTAGGCTCTCGAGGTTATTTTTCTTCGTGATCTTCTATGGAAGCATTCCTTGGAGGTGTAGAAACTTATTTGAATCATTGTTGCTCGACGAGTCATCATGTATCCTCGAATTGGATTTTCAAGTTTTTCTTGAAGTTCGTCAATGGCGGATTGAATTGAGGGAATAGTTTCTGAGCACTTTCAGCACTCTATTCCTTCATAGAACTTGTTGGTAATCTTGTTGAGAAACTATAGGAATAAGTTTGAAGAGAAATGGGGGAGGATTCCACTCGAATTTGGAAGAAATCTGAGAGTAGGAGACCCATATTCTAAACCCTCATTGCCTTCGATTGGGAGATCGACCTTTCTCGATTCTTATTCTGTATTGTTCCACCTACTTCAGTCTTTATAAAAGATTCTTAAACCAAAATTGAGAGCTCCAGAATCTTCGTTATTTAGATGTTCGAAGAGAAATGGTGGAGGATTGCTCTTGAATTTGGAAGAAATCTGAGAGTAGGAGACCCATAATCTAAACGCTTATTGCATTCGATTGGGGGATCAACCTTTCTCGATTCTTATTCCGTATTGTTGCTTCTACTTCAGACTTTATCGAAGAAGCTTAAACCGACAGTGAGAGCTCTAGAATCTTCATTATCTAGAGATCGAACTTTCTGGATAATTTTTTGGAGATATCAACTCCGATCATAGCCTTTTAGTGGCAGTTCTCTAATTATCCATTCTTCCAGGGGTATTTTTGTAATTTTCCACTTTTCGAATACTTTATTATTATTTTTCTCGAAAATTCCATAATTTTTCAACAAATTCCTCATTGCTTTTGGTTCATTTCCCCCTTATTTTTGAATCTTGAGATTCCTTCTAGGTAAGGAATTACAAATAGGGAAAGATTTTTTATAATTGATAAAATGACTTTTTTGCCCTTTTCATTTACTTTTTCCTTTCCAATCCTTGAAATCACTTGTTAGGGCACTCAATTGACTAAGTCCCTTGTTCTTGCTTAAAACTTTAATTTTTTCCTTTCTGTCCTTTCGGTCTTTCCTGAGTGGCTTATTCTTATGGGATCTAATTTTCTTCATGTTTGGGGTGTTACATATACAAACTCGTTACAAACACAAAATAAGAAGCAGACTCAAAAGAAGAACAAAAAATACTATTTTAAAAACAGAGGTTAGTCCATGGCCCACACTCCAAAGTCTGCTCTCATCCACGACCAACTATTAGTTACTTGGAAAAAAAATGATAAACATGGAGTGAGTAATACTTAGTAAGTAGCCTACTAGTAGGTTCTTAACCGCGACGTTTAGCTAGGATATTACTTCTTGTTATGTTTTCCGGATGTTAGAACTAAGAGGTCATCGTGTCATGTATCATATACTGATCCTGAAAACCTTCCCCTAAAATAACCTTCAATTTTCTCCCCATGAACACATGAGTAGTGTCGTAATAATCATGTAATCCTACTGGTAAATCGTGGTGCAGGACATCTAGTTTAGCTGATAGGAAAGGTAGGCCTATCATAACATCCAACTCATGATACATATTGCAGGACATCCTACCTAAAGAAGAATAGGGGCCTTTTAGTACACATCGTAATGGCAGATAATGGTTACTTATGGATATGGATCCTTGCAAATTATTTAGCATGTTATTCACATAGTTCTAGGTACTTGGTACATGGATTATTGATGGACCTAGATTTATACATAATGTCATGGGTTAACTGCATTTTTGTTTTATTTACGAATTAAACAAAAAGAGAGAATCTGAGATATTTAAATAAGATTTAAATATCTTAATCAAATATATGTCAGAATTAAATTGGGATTGACATTTGAATTAATATTAAATATTAATTAAATAGTTTAACTAATCATTTAATATTACTTTAATTTAAAATTAATAATTCAAATTGATTGTTGTATCAAAATGAAGAAAGTCAAAATGTTGACTTCATTTAATGGAAAAATCCATGTTAATGGAATTTTGAGATGTCAAAATTTGGTTTAACCAAACTTGAATGTTTGCCAAATAAATTCCACAAATTTGAGTGAAATTTTGAGTGTCAAAATTTGGCGATCTCAAATTTGCATGAACATGCAAACATGACTCTATAAATAGAGTGATCATGGTACATGGAAGGTGGTTCTTGTTGGTGAAAAACCTTGAGAAAAACCTCTCACAAACTCTCTCTTCATATATACAAAATCTCTCCCAAGTCTAAGTCACTCACCGGATTCGACAATCCCGTTCTAAGGCCGGAGGATAATGGAGAAGACACTAGTGGTGGTTCAAAACCGGTTCGTGAGGAAAAAGGAATTTGAAGTACAAAAGGTTAGTATTCAAACTCATTAAATTTTAATAATTATGAACATGCTAGTTATTTACTATAATTGGTGTTCTAAAAGTGCCTAAGATCCAAATTGCTAACGCATGTGTTGTATTAACACATTCCGTCGCTTGTGAAGCAGCGAAAGAATCTGTATGGCTTAGGAAATTCTTAACTTATTTGGAAGTCGTTCCAAATATGCATCTTCCCGTCACTCTTTATTGTGATAACAGTGGAGCAGTTGCAAATTCAAAAGAACCAAGAAGTCATTAGCGAGGAAAACATATTTAGCGCAAATATCATCTCATAAGGGAGATTGTGCAATGAGGAGATGTGATCTTCACACAGATAGCTTCAGAGCACAACATTGCTAATCCATTTTCAAGGCCCGTCACGGCTAAAGTGTATGAAGGGCACCTAGTGAGTCTAGGACTACGAGTTATGTAATCTAGGGCATGTGGGAGAAAAGGCATGAGTATGTGATGCCCTACTTTATTGTATTTATGTCTTTCTCTCTACTCAACATTATAAAACCCCACTAGAGTTTTAGTCCAAGTGGGAGTTTGTTGGTTTTATGTCCTAAAACTCAAGTTTGTAAACAAAAACATATTCTATTTTCAATCCAGTTATAATTGTTGTTTATTCAGTAAAGGTTGTTATTGAATAAAGTGAACTTTACAATCATTAATCTAAATTCAATAAACAAAGAACACTCGGGCTATAGTATGATTACTTGAACTATATGTAGAGACATAAGAGTTGATCAAGTTCAAGTATATAGTCAATATGATCTATAGTATAAGGATAAGGCTAAGTACCTTATCCTGAGGAAACTATGGATGTGGCCCACTTTTGTATATGATATAAACAATGTGATCACTAAAATTGTACATGTGGAGACATGTGAGTGGGGGCGTCCTATGCAATGAGTATTGCATAAGATCGGACCATGAAGAAAATCACTCTCTTTTTATAATGTCGTTTACTGTTGAGACTGATTTTCTTTTCATTCGATGACCTAAGTAACTCGATCTTAATCTTGAGCTAACCATGAACTTCTATTTATTCGGAATTATCCTTAGATTTACATGGGTGAGAGTGGCTCAAGTTCGCCAACTCAATAGGCCTCTCATTTCAGGGGTATAACTGGGTAAATGGCTGAGGACGTGGGGTGCAAGATGGAATTCACTCCTACCCACTTTTAGGGTTAGAAGAGAGGTAGTTCCTTTAAGTACTGACTCTAGGTCTTGAATAAGGGGCCCCACCCTCTCATTGGCCTGAGAGGGATCCGGTTTACTAGTTGAACCACAAACCAATTGTTTATTAGAGAATCAGTGAGACATAAGAAACAAGAAGTAACTTTAGGGGTAAAACGGTAAATTGACCCAACTCTAGTTACGAACAACCTGTGAAGGATCGACTTACTAATCATGGCTATATCAAATGGACAGAAATATATCTATAGTGAGGGGAGTGCAACTACTAGGCTATAGTGGAATGTCCTAGTACTTAACGAATGTTGGTTAACAAAGTTAATGAGTTTAACCAGTTAATCTTGGATCGTTGGAGCCCATGATGTATAGGTCCATTAGGTCCCTCTGCTAACTCATATCGGACTAAACCATAGAACAGTGTGACGAGTGAGTTCAAAATGTTCGAATTCAAATTAGGAAGAATGCACTACATATATACGATATATTTAACCACGTTTTTGTTTTATTTACGAATTAAACAAAAAGAGAGAATCTAAGA
>NW_019272545.1:20639-21810 GCF_002738345.1 Cucurbita maxima | reverse complement strand
TCATTCCTCACAAAACTTTCGAAAAATGTCGACCGTGACACGGTTTTTTTAGCACGTACTAACAACTTCCCTGTTTGGGTTTCCGAAGAAGGGTTCGGTTTGACGTACTCTTTGACTGTTTTATGCATTTTGTTTCTTAGAAACAATATTCTAAATCATCAAGCCTTATCATTCCAAACAAAACTTTCGAAAAATGTGGACCGTGACTCGGTTTTTTTAGCACGTACTAAAAACTTCCCTGTTCGGGTTTCCGAAGAAGGATTCGATTTGACGAACTCTTTTACTGTTTTATGCACTCCGTTTCTTAGAAATATTATTCTAAATAATCAAGCCTTATCATTCCTCACAAAACTTTCGAAAAATGTCGACCGTGACACGGTTTTTTTAGCACGTACTAACAACTTCCCTGTTTAGGTTTCCGAAGAAGGGTTCGGTTTGACGAACTCTTTTATTGTTTTATGCACTTCGTTTCTTAGAAATAATATTCTAAATAATCAAGCCTTATCATTCCTCACAAAACTTTCGAAAAATGTAGACCGTGACTCGGTTTTTTAGCACGTACTAAAAGCTTCCCTGTTTGGGTTTCTGAAGAAGGGTTCGATTTGAAGTACTCTTTGACTGTTTTATGCACTCCGTTTCTTAGAAATAATACTCTAAATCATCAAGCCTTATCATTCCAAACAATACTTTCGAAAAATGTGGACCGTGACTCGGTTTTTTTAGCACATACTAAAAACTTCCCTGTTCGGTTTTCCGAAGAAGGGTTCAATTTGACGAACTCTTTTCCTGTTTTATGCACTCCGTTTCTTAGAAATAATATTCTAAATCATCAAGCCTTATCATTCCAAACAAAACTTTCAAAAACTGTGGACCGTGACTCGGTTTTTTTAGCACGTACTAAAAACTTCCCTGTTCGGGTTTCCGAAGAAGGGTTCGATTTAACGAACTCTTTTACTGTTTTATGCACTCCGTTTCTTAGAAATAATATTCTAAATCATCAAGCCTTATCATTCCTCACAAAACTTTCGAAAAATGTCGACCGTAACACGGTTTTTTTAGCACGTACTAACAACTTCCCTGTTTGGGTTTCCGAAGAAGGGTTCGGTTTGACGTACTCTTTGACTGTTTTATGCACTCTGTTTCTTAGAAACAATATTCTAAATCATCAAGC
>NW_019272545.1:20036-20272 GCF_002738345.1 Cucurbita maxima | reverse complement strand
TCGAAATAATATTCTAAATCATCAAGCCTTATCATTCCAAACAATACTTTCGAAAAATGTGGACCGTGACTCAGTTTTTTAGCACGTACTAAAAACTTCCCTGTTCGGGTTTCTGAAGAAGGGTTCGGTTTGACGAACTCTTTTACTGTTTTATGCACTCCGTTTCTTAGAAATAATATTCTAAATCATCAAGCCTTATCATTCCTCACAAAACTTTCGAAAAATGTCGACCGTGA
>NW_019272545.1:16784-19637 GCF_002738345.1 Cucurbita maxima | reverse complement strand
TCTTAGAAATAATATTCTAAATCATCAAGCCTTATCCTTCCTCACAAAACTTTCGAAAATTGTCGACCGTGACACGGCTTTTTTAGCACGTACTAACAACTTCCCTGTTTGGGTTTCCGAAGAAGGGTTCGGTTTGACGAACTCTTTTACTGTTTTATGCACTTCGTTTCTTAGAAATAATATTCTAAATCATCAAGCCTTATCATTCCTCACAAAACTTTCGAAAAATGTGGACCGTGACTCGGTTTTTTAGCACGTACTAAAAACTTCCCTGTTTGGGTTTCCGAAGAAAGGTTCGATTTGAAGTACTCTTTGACTGTTTTATGCACTCCGTTTCTTAGAAATAATACTCTAAATCATCAAGCCTTATCATTCCAAACAATACTTTCGAAAAATGTGGACCGTGACTCGGTTTTTTTAGCACATACTAAAAACTTCCCTGTTCGGTTTTCCGAAGAAGGGTTCAATTTGACGAACTCTTTTCCTGTTTTATGCACTCCGTTTCTTAGAAATAATATTCTAAATCATCAAGCCTTATCATTCCTCACAAAACTTTCGAAAAATGTCGACCGTGACACGGTTTTTTTAGCACGTACTAACAACTTCCCTGTTTGGGTTTCCGAAGAATGGTTCGGTTTGACGAACTCTTTTACTGTTTTATGCACTTCGTTTCTTAGAAATAATATTCTAANCGTACTAACAACTTCCCTGTTTGGGTTTCCGAAGAAGGGTTCGGTTTGACGTACTCTTTGACTGTTTTATGCACTCTGTTTCTTAGAAACAATATTCTAAATCATCAAGCCTTATCATTCCAAACAATACTTTCGAAAAATGTGGACCGTGACTCGGTTTTTTTAGCACGTACTAAAAACTTCCCTGTTCGGTTTTCCGAAGAAAGGTTCAATTTGACGAACTCTTTTCCTGTATTATGCACTCCGTTTCTTAGAAATAATATTCTAAATCATCAAGCCGTATCATTCCTCACAAAACTTTCGAAAAATGTCGACCGTGACTCGGTTTTTTTAGCACGTACTAAAAACTTCGCTGTTTGGGTTTCCGAAGAAGGGTTCGATTTAAAGTACTCTTTGACTGTTTTATGCACTCCGTTTCTTAGAAATAATATTCTAAATCATCAAGCCTTATCATTCCAAACAAAACTTTCGAAAAATGTGGACCGTACTCGGTTTTTTTAGCACGTACTAAAAGCTTCCCTGTTTGGTTTTCCGAAGAAGGGTTCGATTTGACGAACTCTTTTACTGTTTTATGCACTCCGTTTCTTAGAAATAATATTCTAAATCATCAAGCCTTATCATTCCTCACAAAACTTTCGAAANCGAAAAATGTGGACCGTACTCGGTTTTTTTAGCACGTACTAAAAGCTTCCCTGTTCGGTTTTCCGAAGAAGGGTTCGATTTGACGAACTCTTTTACTGTTTTATGCACTCCGTTTCTTAGAAATAATGTTCTAAATCATCAAGCCTTATCATTCCTCACAAAACTTTCGAAAAATGTGGACCGTGACTCGGTTTTTTTAGCACGTACTAAAAACTTCCCTGTTCGGGTTTCCGAAGAAGGGTTCGATTTAACGAACTCTTTTACTTTTTTATGCACTCCGTTTCTTAGAAATAATATTCTAAATCATCAAGCCTTATCATTCCTCACAAAAGTTTCGAAAAATGTCGACCGTGACACGGTTTTTTTAGCACGTACTAACAACTTCCCTGTTTGGGTTTCCGAAGAATGGTTCGGTTTGACGAACTCTTTTACTGTTTTATGCACTTCGTTTCTTAGAAATAATATTCTAAATCATCAAGCCTTATCATTCCAAACAAAACTTTCGACAAATGTGGACCGTGACTCGGTTTTTTTAGCACATACTAAAAACTTCCCTGTTCGGTTTTCCGAAGAAGGGTTCAATTTGACGAACTCTTTTCCTGTTTTATGCACTCCGTTTCTTAGAAATAATATTCTAAATCATCAAACCTTATCATTCCTCAGAAAACTTTCGAAAAATGTGGACCGTGACTCGGTTTTTTTACCACGTACTAAAAACTTCCCTGTTCGGGTTTCCGAAGAAGGGTTCGATTTAACGAACTCTTTTACTGTTTTATGCACTCCGTTTCTTAGAAATAATATTCTAAATCATCAAGCCTTATCATTCCTCACAAAACTTTCGAAAAATGTCGACCGTGACTCGGTTTTTTTAGCACGTACTAACAACTTCCCTGTTTGGGTTTCCGAAGAAGGGTTCGGTTTGACGTACTCTTTGACTGTTTTATGCACTCCGTTTCTTAGAAATAATATTCTAAATCATCAAGCCTTATCATTCCTCACAAAACTTTCGAAAAATGTCGACCGTGACTCGGTTTTTTTAGCACGTACTAACAACTTCCCTGTTTGGGTTTCCGAAGAAGGGTTCGGTTTGACGTACTCTTTGACTGTTTTATGCACTCTGTTTCTTAGAAACAATATTCTAAATCATCAAGCCTTATCATTCCTCACAAAACTTTCGAAAAATGTGGACCGTAACTCGGTTTTTTTAGCACGTACTAAAAACTTCCCTGTTCGGGTTTCCGAAGAAGGGTTCGATTTGAAGTACTCTTTGACTGTTTTATGCACTCCGTTTCTTCGAAATAATATTCTAAATCATCAAGCCTTATCATTCCAAACAATACTTTCGAAAAATGTGGACCGTGACTCGGTTTTTTAGCACGTACTAAAAACTTTCCTGTTCGGGTTTCTGAAGAAGGGTTCGATTTGACGAACTCTTTTACTGTTTTATGCACTCCGTTTCTTAGAAATAATATTCTAAATCATCAAGCCTTATCATTCCTCACAAAACTTTCGAAAAATG
>NW_019272545.1:13445-16754 GCF_002738345.1 Cucurbita maxima | reverse complement strand
AATCATCAAGCCTTATCATTCCAAACAAAACTTTCGAAAAATGTGGACCGTGACTCGGTTTTTTTAGCACGTACTAAAAACTTCCCTGTTCGGTTTTCCGAAGAAGGGTTCGATTTGACGAACTCTTTTACTGTTTTATGCACTCCGTTTCTTAGAAATAATATTCTAAATCATCAAGCCTTATCATTCCTCACAAAACTTTCGAAAAATGTCGACCGTGACTCGGTTTTTTAGCACGTACTAAAAACTTCCCTGTTTGGGTTTCCGAAGAAGGGTTCGATTTAAAGTACTCTTTGACTGTTTTATGCACTCCGTTTCTTAGAAATAATATTCTAAATCATCAAGCCTTATCATTCCAAACAAAACTTTCGAAAAATGTGGACCGTGACTCGGTTTTTTTAGCACGTACTAAAAACTTCCCTGTTCGGGTTTCCGAAGAAGGGTTCGATTTGACGAACTCTTTTACTGTTTTATGCACTCCGTTTCTTAGAAATAATATTCTAAATCATCAAGCCTTATCATTCCTCACAAAACTTTCGAAAAATGTCGACCGTGACACGGTTTTTTTAGCACGTACTAACAACTTCCCTGTTTGGGTTTCCGAAGAAGGGTTCGGTTTGACGAACTCTTTTACTGTTTTATGCACTCCGTTTCTTAGAAATAATATTCTAAATCATCAAGCCTTATCCTTGCTCACAAAATTTTCGAAAAACGTCGACCGTGACTTGGTTTTATAGCACGTACTAAAAACTTCCCTTTTTGGGTTTCCGAAGAAGGTTCGATTTAAAGTACTCTTTGACTGTTTTATGCACTCCGTTTCTTAGAAATAATATTCTAAATCATCAAGCCTTATCATTCAAAACAAAACTTTCGAAAAATGTGGACCGTGATTCGGTTTTTTTAGCACGTACTAAAAACTTCCCTGTTCGGTTTTCTGAAGAAGGGTTCGATTTGACGAACTCTTTTACTGTTTTATGCACTCCGTTACTTAGAAATAATATTCTAAATCATCAAGCCTTATCATTCCTCACAAAACTTTCGAAAAATGTCGACCATGACACGGTTTTTTTAGCACGTACTAACAACTTCCCTGTTTGGGTTTCCGAAGAAGGGTTCGGTTTGACGAACTCTTTTACTGTTTTATGCACTCTGTTTCTTTGAAATAATATTCTAAATCATCAAGCCTTATCATTCCTCACAAAAATTTCGAAAAACGTCGACCGTGACTCGGTTTTTTAGCACGTACTAAAAACTTCCCTTTTTGGGTTTCCGAAGAAGGGTTCGATTTAAAGTACTCTTTGACTGTTTTATGCACTCTCTTTCTTAGAAATAATACTCTAAATCATCAAGCCTTATCATTCCTCAGAAAACTTTCGAAAAATGTTGACCGTGACTCGGTTTTTTAGCACGTACTAAAACTTCCCTTTTTTGGTTTCCGAAGAAGGGTTCGATTTAAAGTACTCTTTAACTGTTTTATGCACTCCGTTTCTTAGAAATAATATTCTAAATCATCAAGCCTTATCATTCCAAACAAAACTTTCGAAAAATGTGGACCGTGAGTCGGTTTTTTTAGCACGTACTAAAAACTTCCCTTTTTGGGTTTCCGAAGAAGGGTTCGATTTAAAGTACTCTTTAACTGTTTTATGCACTCCGTTTCTTAGAAATAATATTCTAAATCATCAAGCCTTATCATTCCAAACAAAACTTNCGAAAAATGTGGACCGTGAGTCGGTTTTTTTAGCACGTACTAAAAACTTCCCTGTTCGGTTTTCCGAAGAAGGGTTCGATTTGACGAACTCTTTTACTGTTTTATGCACTCCGTTTCTTAGAAATAATATTCTAAATCATCAAGCCTTATCATTCCTCACAAAACTTTCGAAAAATGTCGACCGTGACTCGGTTTTTTTAGCACGTACTAACAACTTCCCTGTTTGGGTTTCCGAAGAAGGGTTCGATTTGACGAACTCTTTTACTGTTTTATGCACTCCGTTTCTTAGAAATAATATTCTAAATCATCAAGCCTTATCATTCCTCACAAAACTTTCGAAAAATGTCGACCGTGACTCGGTTTTTTAGAACGTACTAAAAACTTCCCTGTTTGNGTTTCCGAAGAAGGGTTCGATTTAAAGTACTCTTTACATGTTTTATGCACTCCGTTTCTTAGAAATAATATTCTAAATCATCAAGCCTTATCATTCCAAACAAAACTTTCGAAAAATGTGGACCGTGACTCGGTTTTTTTAGCACGTACTAAAAACGTCCCTGTTCGGTTTTCCGAAGAAGGGTTCGATTTGACGAACTCTTTTACTGTTTTATGCACTCCGTTTCTTAGAAATAATATTCTAAATCATCAAGCCTTATCATTCCTCACAAAACTTTCGAAAAACGTCGACCGTGACTCGGTTTTTTAGCACGTACTAAAAACTTCCCTGTTTGGGTTTCCGAAGAAGGGTTCGATTTAAAGTACTCTTTGACTGTTTTATGCACTCCGTTTCTTAGAAATAATATTCTAAATCATCAAGCCTTATCATTCCTCACAAAACATTCGAATAATGTCGACCGTGACTCGGTTTTTTTAGCACGAACTAACAACTTCTCTGTTTGGGTTTCCAAAGAAGGGTTCGATTTGACGAACTCTTTGACTGTTTTATGCACTCCGTTTTTTATAAATAATATACTAAATCATCAAGCCTTATCATTCCTCACAAAACTTTCGAAAAATGTCGACCGTGACACGGTTTTTTTAGCACGTACTAACAACTTCCCTGTTTGGGTTTCCGAAGAAGGGTTCGGTTTGACGAACTCTTTTACTGTTTTATGCACTCCGTTTCTTAGAAATAATATTCTAAATCATCAAGCCTTATCATTCCTCACAAAACTTTCGAAAAATGTCGACCGTGACACGGTTTTTTTAGCACGTACTAACAACTTCCCTGTTTGGGTTTCCGAAGAAGGGTTCGGTTTGACGAACTCTTTCACTGTTTTATGCACTCCGTTTCTTAGATATAATATTCTAAATCATCAAGCCTTATCATTCCTCACAAAAATTTCGAAAAACGTCGACCATGACTCGGTTTTTTAGCACGTACTAAAAACTTCCCTGTTTGGGTTTCCGAAGAAGGGTTCGATTTAAAGTACTCTTTGACTGTTTTATGCACTCCGTTTCTTAGAAATAATATTCTAAATCATCAAGCCTTATCATTCCTCACAAAAGTTTCGAAAAACGTCGACCATGACTCGGTTTTTTAGCACGTACTAAAAACTTCCCTGTTCGGGTTTCCGAAGAAGGGTAAGATTTGACGAACTCTT
>NW_019272545.1:11153-12723 GCF_002738345.1 Cucurbita maxima | reverse complement strand
TTCGGGTTTCCGAAGAAGTGTTCGATTTGACGAACTCTTTTACTTTTTTATGCACTCCGTTTCTTAGAAATAATATTCTAAATCATCAAGCCTTATCATTCCTCACAAAACTTTCGAAAAATGTCGATCGTGACTCGGTTTTTTAAGCACGTACTAAAAACTTCCCTGTTCGGGTTTCCGAAGAAGGGTTCGATTTGACGAACTCTTTTACTGTTTTATGCACTNTTATGCACTCCGTTTCTTAGAAATAATATTCTAAATCATCAAGCCTTATCATTTCTCACAAAAATTTCGACAAACGTCGACCGTGAATCGGTTTTTTAACACGTACTAAAAACTTCCCTCTTTGGGTCTCCGAAGAAGGGTTCGATTTAAAGTACTCTTTGACTGTTTTATGCACTTCGTTTCTTAGAAATAATATTCTAAATCATCAAGCCTTATCATTCCAAACAAAACTTTCGAAAAATGTCGACCGTGACTCGGTTTTTTTAGCACGTACTAACAACTTCCCTGTTTGGGTTTCCGAAGAAGGGTTCGATTTGACGAACTCTTTTACTGTTTTATGCACTCCGTTTCTTAGAAATAATATTCTAAATCATCAAGCCTTATCATTCCTCACAAAACTTTCGAAAAATGTCGACCGTGACTCGGTTTTTTAGCACGTTCTAAAAACTTCCCTGTTTGGAATTCCGAAGAAGGGTTCGATTTAAAGTACTCTTTAACTGTTTTATGCACTCCGTTTCTTAGAAATAATATTCAAAATCATCAAGCCTTATCATTCCAAACAAAACTTTCGAAAAATGTGGACCGTGACTCGGTTTTTTTAGCACGTACTAAAAACTTCCCTGTTCGGTTTTCCGAAGAAGGGTTCGATTTGACGAACTCTTTTACTGTTTTATGCACTCCGTTTCTTAGAAATAATATTCTAAATCATCAAGCCTTATCATTCCTCACAAAACATTCGAAAAATGTCGACCGTGACTCGGTTTTTTAGCACGTACTAAAAACTTCCCTGTTTTGGTTTCCGAAGAAGGGTTCGATTTAAAGTACTCTTTAACTGTTTTATGCACTCCGTTTCTTAGAAATAATATTCTAAATCATCAAGCCTTATCATTCCAAACAAAACTTTCGAAAAATGTGGACCGTGATTCGGTTTTTTTAGCACGTACTAAAAACTTCCCTGTTCGGTTTTCCGAAGAAGGGTTCAATTTGACGAACTCTTTTCTTGTTTTATGCACTCCGTTTCTTAGAAATAATATTCTAAATCATCAAGCCTTATCATTCCTCACAAAAATTTCGAAAAACGTCGACCGTGACTCGGTTTTTTAGCACGTACTAAAAACATCCCTGTTTGGGTTTCCGAAGAAGGGTTCGATTTAAAGTACTGTTTACTGTTTTATGCACCCTGTTTCTTAGAAATAATATTCTAAATCATCAAGCCTAATCATTCCAAACAAAACTTTCGAAAAATGTGAACCGTGACTCGGTTTTTTTAGCACGTACTAAAAACTTCCCTGTTTGGGTTTCCAAAGAAGGGTTCGATTTAAAGTACTCTTTGACTGTTTTATGC
>NW_019272545.1:9131-11105 GCF_002738345.1 Cucurbita maxima | reverse complement strand
TCATCAAGCCTTATCATTCCTCACAAAAATTTCGAAAAACGTCGACCGTGACTCGGTTTTTTAGCACGTAATAAAAACTTCCCTGTTTGGGTTTCCGAAGAAGGGTTCGATTTAAAGTACTCTTTGATTGTTTTATGCACTCTGTTTCTTAGAAATAATATTCTAAATCATCAAGCCTTATAATTCCAAACAAAACTTTCGAAAAATGTGGACCGTGACTCGGTTTTTTTAGCACGTAATAAAAACTTCCCTGTTNTTTGGGTTTCCGAAGAAGGGTTCGATTTAAAGTACTCTTTGACTGTTTTATGCACTCTGTTTCTTAGAAACAATATTCTAAATCATCAAGCCTTATCATTCCAAACAAAACTTTCGAAAAATGTGGACTGTGACTCGGTTTTTTTAGCATGTACTAAAAACTTCCTTGTTTGGGTTTCCAAAGAAGGGTTCGATTTAAAGTACTCTTTGACTGTTTTATGCACTCTGTTTCTTAGAAACAATATTCTAAATCATCAAGCCTTATCATTCCAAACAAAACTTTCGAAAAATGTGGACCGTGACTCGGTTTTTTTAGCACGTACTAAAAACTTTCCTGTTTGGGTTTCCAAAGAAGGGTTCGATTTAAAGTACTCTTTGACTGTTTTATGCACTCCGTTTCTTAGAAATAATATTCTAAATCATCAAGCCTTATCATTCCAAACAAAACTTTCGAAAAATGTTGACCGTGACTCGGTTTTTTTAGCACGTACTAAAAACTTCCCTGTTCGGGTTTCCGAAGAAGGGTTCGACTGGAAGAACTCTTTGACTGTTTTATGCACTCCGTTTCTTGGAAATAATATTCTAAATCATCAAGCCTTATCATTCCAAACAAAACTTTCGAAAAATGTGGACCGTGACTCGGTTTTTTTAGCACGTACTAAAAACTTCCCTGTTCGGGTTTCCGAAGAAGGGTTCGACTTGAAGAACTCTTTGACTGTTTTATGCACTCCGTTTCTTGGAAATAATATTCTAAATCATCAAGCCTTATCATTCCAAACAAAACTTTCAAAAAATGTGGACCGTGACTCGGTTTTTTTAGCACGTACTAAAAACTTCCCTGTTCGGGTTTCCGAAGAAGGGTTCGACTTGAAGAACTCTTTGACTGTTTTATGACTCTGTTTCTTAGAAATAATATTCTAAATCATCAAGCCTTATCATTCCTCACAAAAATTTCGAAAAACTCTGTTTCTTAGAAATAATATTCTAAATCATCANGCCTTATCATTCCTCACAAAAATTTCGAAAAACGTCGACCGTGACTCGGTTTTTTAGCACGTAATAAAAACTTCCCTGTTTCGGTTTCCGAAGAAGGGTTCGATTTAAAGTACTCTTTGACTGTTTTATGCACTCCGTTTCTTAGAAATAATATTCTAAATCATCAAGCCTTATCATTCCAAACAAAACTTTCGAAAAATGTGGACCGTGACTCGGTTTTTTTAGCACGTACTAAAAACTTCCCTGTTCGGGTTTCCGAAGAAGGGTTCGATTTGACGAACTCTTTTACTGTTTTATGCACTCCGTTTCTTAGAAATAATATTCTAAATCATCAAGCCTTATCATTCCTCACAAAAATTTCGAAAAACGTCGACCGTGACTCGGTTTTTTAGCACGTACTAAAAACTTCCCTGTTTGGGTTTACGAAGAAGGGTTCGATTTAAAGTACTCTTTGACTGTTTTATGCACTCTGTTTCTTAGAAATAATATTCNTCCCTGTTTGGGTTTCCAAAGAAGGGTTCGGTTTGACGAACTCTTTTACTGTTTTATGCACTCCGTTTCTTAGAAATAATATTCTAAATCATCAAGCCTTATCATTCCTCACAAAAATTTCGAAAAATGTGGACCGTAACTCGGTTTTTTTAGCACGTACTAAAAACTTTCCTGTTTGGGTTTCCGAAGAAGGGTTCGATTTAAAGTACTCTTTGACTTTTTTATGCACTC
>NW_019272545.1:6062-9118 GCF_002738345.1 Cucurbita maxima | reverse complement strand
GACTTTTTTATGCACTCTGTTTCTTAGAAATAATATACTAAATCATCAAGCCTTATCATTCCAAACAAAACTTTCCAAAAATGTGGACCGTGACTCGATTTTTTTAGCACGTACTAAAAACTTCCCTCTTTGGGTTTCCGAAGAAGGGTTCGATTTAACGAACTCTTTTACTGTTTTATGCACTCCGTTTCTTAGAAATAATATTCAAAATCATCAAGCCTTATCATTCCTCACAAAACTTTCGAAAAATGTGGACCGTGACTCGGTTTTTTTAGCACGTACTAAAAACTTCCCTGTTCGGGTTTCCGAAGAAGGGTTCGATTTGACGAACTCTTTGACTGTTTTATGCACTCCGTTTCTTAGATATAATATTCTAAATCATCAAGCCTTTTCCTTCCTCACAGAAATTTCGAAAAACGTCACCGTGACTCGGTTTTTTACACGTACTAAAAACTTCCGTGTTTCGGTTTCCGAAGAAGGGTTCGATTTAAAGTACTCTTTGACTGTTTTATGCACTCCGTTTCTTAGAAATAATATTCTAAATTATCAAGCCTTATCATTCCAAACAAAACTTTCGAAAAATGTGGACCGTGACTCGGTTTTTTTAGCACGTACTAAAAACTTCCCTGTTTGGGTTTTCGAAGAAGAGTTCGATTTAACGAACTCTTTTACTGTTTTATGCACTCCGTTTCTTAGAAATAATATTCTAAATCATCAAGGCTTATCATTCCTCACAAAACTTTCGAAAAATGTCGACCGTGACTCGGTTTTTTTAGCACGTACTAACAACTTCCCTGTTTGGGTTTCCGAAGAAGGGTTCGGTTTGACGAACTCTTTTACTGTTTTATGCAATCCGTTTCTTAGAAATAATATTCTAAATCATCAAGCCTTATCATTCCTCACAAAAATTTCGAAAAACGTCGACCGTGACTCGGTTTTTTTTGCACGTACTATAAACTTCCCTGTTTGGGTTTCCGAAGAAGGGTTCGATTTAACGAACTCTTTTACTGTTTTATGCACTCTGTTTCTTAGAAATAATATTCTAAATCATCAAGCCTTATCATTCCTCACAAAACTTTCGAAAAATGTGGACCGTGACTCGTTTTTTTTAGCACGTACTAACAACTTCCCTGTTCGGGTTTCCGAAGAAGGGTTCGATTTGACGAACACTTTTACTGTTTTATGCACTCCGTTTCTTAGAAATAATATTCTAAATCATCAAGCCTTATCATTCCAAACAAAACTTTCGAAAAATGTGGACCGTGACTCGGTTTTTTTAGCACGTACTAAAAACTTCCCTGTTTGGGTTTCCGAAGAAGGGTTCGATTTAAAGTACTCTTTGACTGTTTTATCCACTCTGTTTCTTAGAAACAATATTCTAAATCATCAAGCCTTATCATTCCAAACAAAACTTTCGAAAAATGTGGACCGTGACTCGGTTTTTTTAGCACGTACTAAAAACTTCCCTGTTCGGGTTTCCGAAGAAGGGTTCGATTTGACGAACTCTTTTACTGTTTTATGCACTCCGTTTCTTAGAAATAATATTCTAAATCATCAAGCCTTATCATTCCTCACAAAACTTTCGAAAAATGTGGACCGTGACTCGGTTTTTTTTGCACGTACTAAAAACTTCCCTGTTTGGGTTTCCGAAGAAGGGTTCGATTTAACGAACTCTTTTACTGTTTTATGGACTCCGTTTCTTAGAAATAATATTCTAAATCATAAAGCCTTATCATTCCTCACAAAACTTTCGAAAAATGTAGACCGTGACTCGTTTTTTTTAGCACGTACTAACAACTTCCCTGTTCGGGTTTCCGAAGAAGGGTTCGATTTGACGAACTCTTTTACTGTTTTATGCACTCCGTTTCTTAGAAATAATATTCTAAATCATCAAGGCTTATCATTCCTCACAAAACTTTCGAAAAATGTCGACCGTGACTCGGTTTTTTTAGCACGTACTAAAAACTTCCCTGTTTGGGTTTCCAAAGAAGGGTTCGATTTAAAGTACTCTTTGACTGTTTTATGCACTCTGTTTCTTAGAAATAATATTCTAAATCNTTTTATGCACTCTGTTTCTTAGAAACAATATTCTAAATCATCAAGCCTTATCATTCCAAACAAAACTTTCGAAAAATGTGGACCGTGACTCGGGTTTTTTAGCACGTACTAAAAACATCCCTGTTCGGGTTTCCGAAGAAGGGTTCGATTTGACGATTTCTTTTACTGTTTTATGCACTCCGTTTCTTAGAAATAATATTCTAAATCATCAAGCGTTATCATTCCAAACAAAACTTTCGAAAAATGTGGACCGTGACTCGGTTTTTTTAGCACGTACTAAAAACTTCCCTGTTCGGGTTTCCGAAGAAGGGTTCGATTTGACGATTTCTTTTACTGTTTTATGCACTCCGTTTCTTAGAAATAATATTCTAAATCATCAAGCGTTATCATTCCAAACAAAACTTTCGAAAAATGTGGATCGTGACTCGGTTTTTTTAGCATGTACTAAAAACTTCCTTGTTTGGGTTTCCAAAGAAGGGTTCGATTTAAAGTACTCTTTGACTGTTTTATGCACTCTTTTTCTTAGAAATAATATTCTAAATCATCAAGCCTTATCATTCCAAACAAAACTTTCGAAAAATGTGCTTTCTTAGAAATAATATTCTAAATCATCAAGCCTTATCATTCCAAACAAAACTTTCGAAAAATGTGCACCGTGACTCGGTTTTTTTAGCACGTACTAAAAACTACCCTGTTTGGGTTTCCAAAGAAGGGTTCGATTTAAAGTACTCTTTGACTGTTTTATGCACTCCGTTTCTTAGAAATAATATTCTAAATCATCAAGCCTTATCATTCCAAACAAAACTTTCGAAAAATGTTGACCGTGACTCGGTTTTTTTAGCACGTACTAAAAACTTCCCTGTTCGGGTTTCCGAAGAAGGGTTCGATTTGACGAACTCTTTTACTGTTTTATGCACTCCGTTTCTTAGAAATAATATTCTAAATCATCAAGCCTTATCATTCCAAACAAAAATTTTGAAAAATGTGGACCGTGACTC
>NW_019272545.1:5917-6046 GCF_002738345.1 Cucurbita maxima | reverse complement strand
ACTGTTTTATGCACTCTGTTTCTTAGAAACAATATTCTAAATCATCAAGCCTTATCATTCCAAACAAAACTTTCGAAAAATGTGGACCGTGACTCGGTTTTTTTTGCACGTACTAAAAACTTCCCTGTT
>NW_019272545.1:4072-5728 GCF_002738345.1 Cucurbita maxima | reverse complement strand
AAAACTTTCGAAAAATGTAGACCGTGACTCGTTTTTTTTAGCACGTACTAACAACTTCCCTGTTCGGGTTTCCGAAGAAGGGTTCGATTTGACGAACTCTTTTACTGTTTTATGCACTCCGTTTCTTTGAAATAATATTCTAAATCATCAAGCCTTATCATTCCAAACAAAACTTTCGAAAAATGTGCACCGTGACTCGGTTTTTTTAGCACGTACTAAAAACTTCCCTGTTCGGGTTTCCGAAGAAGGGTTCGATTTGAAGAACCCTTTGACTGTTTTAAGCACTCCGTTTCTTAGAAATAATATTCTAAATCATCAAGCCTTATCATTCCTCACAAAACTTTCGAAAAATGTCGACCGTGACACGGTTTTTTTAGCACGTACTAACAACTTCCCTGTTTGGGTTTCCGAAGAAGGGTTCGGTTTCACGAACTCTTTTACTGTTTTATGCACTCCGTTTCTTAGAAATAATATTCTAAATCATTAAGCCTCATCATGCCTCACAAAAATTTTGAAAAACGTCGACCGTGACTCGGTTTTTTAGCTCGTACTATAAACTTCTCTGTTTGGGTTTCCGAAGAAGGGTTCGATTTAAAGTACTCTTTGACTGTTTTATGCACTCTGTTTCTTAGAAACAATATTCTAAATCATCAAGTCTTATCATTCCAAACAAAACTTTCGAAAAATGTGGACCGTGACTCGGTTTTTTTAGCACGTACTAAAAACTTCCCTGTTCGGGTTTCCGAAGAAGGGTTCGATTTGACGAACTCTTTTACTGTTTTATGCACTCCGTTTCTTAGAAATAATATTCTAAATCATCAAGCCTTTTCATTCCTCACAAAAATTTCGAAAAATGTCGACCGTGACTCGGTTTTTTAGCACGTACTAAAAACTTCCCTGTTCGGGTTTCCGAAAAAGGGTTCGATTTGACGAACTCTTTTACTGTTTTATGCACTCCGTTTCTTAGAAATAATATTCTAAATCATCAAGCCTTTTCATTCCTCACAAAAATTTCGAAAAACGTCGACCGTGACTCGGTTTTTTAGCACGTACTAAAAACTTCCCTGTTCGGGTTTCCGAAGAAGGGTTCGATTTAAAGTACTCTTTGACTGTTTTATGCACTCCGTTTCTTAGATATAATATTCTAAATCATCAAGCCTTTTCATTCCTCACAAAAATTTCGAAAAACGTCGACCGTGACTCGGTTTTTTAGCACGTAATAAAAACTTCCCTGTTTGGGTTTCCGAAGAAGGGTTCGATTTAAAGTACTCTTTTACTGTTTTATGCACTCTGTTTCTTAGAAATAATATTCTAAATCATCAAGCCTTATCATTCCAAACAAAACTTTCGAAAAATGTGGACCGTGACTCGGTTTTTTTAGCACGTACTAAAAACTTCCCTGTTCGGGTTTCAGAAGAAGGATTCGACTTGAAGAACTCTTTGACTGTTTTNGAAGGGTTCGATTTGACGAACTCTTTTACTGTTTTATGCACTACGTTTCTTAGAAATAATATTCTAAATCATCAAGCCTTACCATTTCAAACAAAACTTTCGTAAAATGTGGACCGTGACTCGGTTTTTTTAGCACGTACTAAAAACTTCCCTGTTTGGGTTTCCAAAGAAGGGTTCGATTTAAAGTACTCTTTGACTGTTTTA
>NW_019272545.1:2984-3779 GCF_002738345.1 Cucurbita maxima | reverse complement strand
TTTTTTATGCACTCCGTTTCTTAGATATAATATTCTAAATCATCAAGCCTTATCATTCCAAACAAAACTTTCGAAAAATGTGGACCGTGACTCGGTTTTTTTAGCACGTACTAAAAACTTCCCTGTTTGGTTTTCCGAAGAAGGGTTCGATTTGGCGAACTCTTTTACTGTTTTATGCACTCCGTTTCTTAGAAATAATATTCTAAATCATCAAGCCTTATCATTCCTCACAAAAATTTCGAAAAATGTCGACCGTGACTCGGTTTTTTTACCACGTATTAACAACTTCCCTGTTTGGGTTTCCGAAGAAGGGTTCGATTTAACGAACTCTTTGACTGTTTTCTGCACTCCGTTTCTTAGAAATAATATTCTAAATCATCAAGCCTTATCATTCCAAACAAAACTTTCGAAAAATGTGGACCGTGACTCGGTTTTTTTAGCACGTACTAAAAACTTCCCTGTTCGGGTTTCCGAAGAAGGGTTCGACTTAAAGAACTCTTTGACTGTTTTATGCACTCCGTTTCTTGGAAATAATATTCNCAGAAGAAGGGTTCGACTTGAAGAACTCTTTGACTGTTTTATGCACTCCGTTTCTTAGAAATAATATTCTAAATCATCAAGCCTTATCATTCCTCACAAAAATTTCAAAAAACGTCGACCGTGACTCAGTTTTTTAGCACGTAATAAAAACTTCCCTGTTTGGGTTTCCGAAGAAGGGTTCGATTTAAAGTACTCTTTTACTGTTTTATGCACCCTGTTTCTTTGAAATAATATTCTAAATCATCAAGCCTTATC
>NW_019272545.1:2312-2640 GCF_002738345.1 Cucurbita maxima | reverse complement strand
GTTTCTTAGAAATAATATTCTAAATCATCAAGCCTTATCATTCCAAACAAAACTTTCAAAAAATGTTGACCGTGACTCGGTTTTTTTAGCACGTACTAAAAACATCCCTGTTCGGGTTTCCGATGAAGGGTTCGATTTGACGAACTCTTTTACTGTTTTATGCACTACGTTTCTTAGAAATAATATTCTAAATCATCAAGTCTTACCATTTCAAACAAAACTTTCGTAAAATGTGGACCGTGACTCGGTTTTTTTAGCACGTACTAAAAACTTCCCTGTTTGGGTTTCCAAAGAAGGGTTCGATTTAAAGTACTCTTTGACTGTTTTA
>NW_019272545.1:0-2179 GCF_002738345.1 Cucurbita maxima | reverse complement strand
TACTGTTTTATGCACTCCGTTTCTTAGAAATAATATTCTAAATCATCAAGCCTTATCATTCCAAACAAAACTTTCGAAAAATGTGGACCGTGACTCGGTTTTTTTAGCACGTACTAAAAACTTCCCTCTTTGGGTTTCCAAAGAAGGGTTCGATTTAAAGTACTCTTTGACTGTTTTATGCACTCTGTTTCTTAGAAACAATATTCTAAATCATCAAGCCTTATCATTCCAAACAAAACTTTCGAAAAATGTGGACCGTGACTCGGGTTTTTTAGCACGTACTAAAAACTTCCCTGTTCGGGTTTCCGAAGAAGGGTCCGATTTGACGAACTCTTTTACTGTTTTATGCACTCCGTTTCTTAGAAATAATATTCTAAATCATCAAGCCTTATCATTCCTCACAAAAATTTCGAAAAACGTCGACCGTGACTCGGTTTTTTAGCACGTAGTAAAAACATCCCTGTTTGGGTTTTCGAAGAAGGGTTCGATTTAAAGTACTCTTTTACTGTTTTATGCACCCTGTTTCTTAGAAATAATATTCTAAATAATCAAGCCTAATCATTCCAAACAAAACTTTCGAAAAATGTGGACCGTGACTCGGTTTTTTTAGCACGTACTAAAAACTTCCCTGTTTGGGTTTCCAAAGAAGGGTTCGATTTAAAGTACTCTTTGACTGTTTTATGCACTCCGTTTCTTAGAAATAATATTCTAAATCATCAAGCCTTATCATTCCTCACAAAAATTTCGAAAAACGTCGACCGTGACTCGGTTTTTTAGCACTTAATAAAAACTTCCCTGTTTGGGTTTCCGAAGAAGGGTTCGATTTAAAGTACTCTTTGACTGTTTTATGCACTCTGTTTCTTAGAAATAATATTCAAAATCATCAAGCCTTATCATTCCAAACAAAACTTTCAAAAAATGTTTACCGTGACTCGGTTTTTTTAGCACGTACTAAAAACTTCCCTGTTCGGGTTTCCGAAGAAGGGTTCGATTTGACGAACTCTTTTACTGTTTTATGCACTCCGTTTCTTAGAAATAATATTCTAAATCATCAAGCCTTATCGTTCCAAACAAAACTTTCGAAAAATGTTGACCGTGACTCGGTTTTTTTAGCACGTACTAAAAACTTCCCTGTTCGGGTTTCCGATGAAGGGTTCGATTTGACGAACTCTTTTACTGTTTTATGCACTACGTTTCTTAGAAATAATATTCTAAATCATCAAGCCTTACCATTTCAAACAAAACTTTCGTAAAATGTGGACCGTGACTCGGTTTTTTTAGCACGTACTAAAAACTTCCCTGTTTGGGTTTCCAAAGAAGGGTTCGATTTAAAGTACTCTTTGACTGTTTTATGCACTCTGTTTCTTAGAAACAATATTCTAAATCATCAAGCCTTATAATTCCAAACAAAACTTTCGAAAAATGTGGACCGTGACTCGGGTTTTTTAGCACGTACTAAAAACTTCCCTGTTCGGGTTTCCGAAGAAGGGTTCGATTTGACGAACTCTTTTACTGTTTTATGCACTCCGTTTCTTAGAAATAATATTCTAAATCATCAAGCCTTATCATTCCTCACAAAACTTTCGAAAATCGCCGACCGTGACTCGGTTTTTTAGCACGTACTAACAACTTCCCTGTTTGGGTTTCCGAAGAAGGGTTCGATTTGACGAACTCTTTGACTTTTTTATGCACTCCGTTTCTTAGATATAATATTCTAAATCATCAAGCCTTATCATTCCAAACAAAACTTTCGAAAAATGTGGACCGTGACTCGGTTTTTTTAGCACGTACTAAAAACTTCCCTGTTCGGTTTTCCGAAGAAGGGTTCGATTTGGCGAACTCTTTTACTGTTTTATGCACTCCGTTTCTTAGAAATAATATTCTAAATCATCAAGCCTTATCATTCCTCACAAAAATTTCGAAAAATGTCGACCGTGACTCGGTTTTTTTACCACGTATTAACAACTTCCCTGTTTGGGTTTCCGAAGAAGGGTTCGATTTAACGAACTCTTTGGCTGTTTTCTGCACTCCGTTTCTTGGAAATAATATTCTAAATCATCAAGCCTTATCATTCCAAACAAAACTTTCGAACAATGTGGACCGTGACTCGGTTTTTTTAGCACGTACTAAAAACTTCCCTGTTCGGGTTTCCGAAGAAGGGTTCGACTTAAAGAACTCT
>NW_019272544.1:15534-21998 GCF_002738345.1 Cucurbita maxima | reverse complement strand
TATCTTTTATGAGTCGTTTTAGTGGTACAATGGGGAGTATTTCTGCTTGTAATTCGAGTTATTATGTTCCAGAGGTCGTTGTAATACAAGGGCGAGCATTCCTGCTTGTCACTCAGTGACCCAAGTTTGATCCCAAACAATAACAAGTTTAATCTTGTTTTTACAATTTTAGTCGGATTCAAAATTGAATTACTTTTTGTAACGGCGATGGATAAAATCTGGTTTGTTAACAAATATTATATTTTTCGAAAGTCGTCGTTGTAGAGTTGTGAGTACTCCCACGAGTTTGATCCCCCGCAGCGACGATTTTTAATTTTCTTTTGAATTCGAAATTCGGTAGTGGTGAACTGGACTATTTGGGTTTGTTTCCCAACAACGAAATTCGAGATTGGATTCCTTTTCCTCTCCTGTGTTAACAAATAATATATTTTTCAGATGACGATGTAATACAGTAGTGAGTATTCCCGCTTGTCACTCGAGAGACCTGAGTTTGAACCCCGACAATAATAAGCTTAATTTTCTTTTGAAAATTTGCACCGCATTTGAAATTGGATTACTTGTTCTGAATCATCGATTGATAAAATCTAGAGCGTTGACAATGGATCACTTTTTCTAAAGACGATTGGTTAAATCTGGAGCGTTAACAAATAATTTATTTGTTATGAGTCATTGTAATAAAGTGGTGAGTATTCCTCCCTGTCACGAATGTGACTCGGGTTTGATCCCCGACAACGGCGATTTTAGTTGTTTTCTTTCCGTAGTTGTAACGGAACTTTAAATTGGATAACGGTGAATTTGTCATCCCGCTAGTTTGGGTTTGATCCACTAGAATAACGGAACTTTAAATTGGATAACGGTGAATTTGTCATCCCGCTAGTTTGGGTTTGATCCACTAGAATGGTAGTTAATGAAAGTCTGCCTAAAAAATAGTTTATGAAATCTTGGGTGGGGTGTTAACAAATAATATGTTTCCAAAGGTCGTGGAAATACAAGGGCGAGCATTCTTGCTTGTCACTCGAGTGACCTGAGTTTGATCCCGAATAATAACAAGTTTGATCCATTTTTGACAATTTAAGTCGGATTCAAAATTGGATTACTTTTTGTAACGGCGACTAATAAAATATGGTGTGTTAACAAATATTATATTTTTCGAAAGATGTCGTTGTAGAGTGGTGATTATTCCCCCGAGTTTGATCATCTGCAGTTACGATTTTTAATTTTCTTTTGAATTCGAAATTCGGTAGTGGTGAACCTGTTGATTTCGGTTTGTTCGCCAACAACGAAATTTGGGATTGGATTCCTTTTTCCCTCGTTTGTTAACAAATAATATATTTTTCAGAAGTCGATGTAATACAGTAGTGAGTATTCCCACTTGTCACTCGAGAGACTTGAGTTTGAACCGAGACAATAATAAGTTTAATTTTCTTTTGACAATTTTCACCAGATTTGAAATTTGATTACTTGTTCTGAATCTTCGATTGATAAAATCTAGAGCGTTGACAATGGATCACTTTTTCTATAGACGATTGGTAAAATCTGGAGCGTTAACAAATAATTTATTTTTTATGCATCGTTTTAGTGCTATAATTGAGAGTATTTCCACTTGTCATTCGAGTTATTATGTTACAGAGATCGTTGTAATACAAGGGCGAGCATTCCTGCTTGTCACTCCGTGACCCAAGTTTGATCCCGAACAATAACAAGTTTAATCTTGTTTTTACAATTTTAGTCGGATTCAAAATTGAATTACTTTTCGTAACGGCCATGGATAAAATCTTGTTTGTTAACAAATATTATATTTTTCGAAAGTCGTCGTTGTAGAGTCGTGAGTACTCCCACGAGTTTGATCCCCCGTAGCGACGATTTTCAAATTTCTTTTGAATTCAAAATTCGGTATTGGCGAACCGGACTATTTGGGTTCGTTTCCCAACAACGAAATTCGGGATTGGATTCCTTTTTCTCTCGTGTGTTAACAAATAACAAATTTTTCAGAGGTCGATGTAATACAGTAGTGAGTATTCCCGCTTGTCACTCGAGAGACCTAAGTTTGTAACCCGACAATAATAAGCTTAATTTTCTTTTGAAAATTTGCACCGCATTTGAAATTGGATTACTTGTCCCGAATCTTCGATTGATAAAATCTAGAGCGTTGACAATGGATCACTTTTTCTAAAGACGATTGGTAAAATCTGGAGCGTTAACAAATAATTTATTTTCTATGCGTCGTTTTAGTGCTATAATTGAGAGTATTTCCGCTTGTCATTCGAGTTAATATGTTCCAGAGGTATTGTAATACAAGGGCGAACAGTCCTGCTTGTCACTCAGTGACCCAAGTTTGATCCCCAACAATAACAAGTTTAATCTTATTTTTACAATTTTAGTCGGATTCAAAATTGAATTACTTTTCGTAATGGCCATATATAAAATCTTGTTTGTTAACAAATATTATATTTTTTATAAGTCGTCGTTGTAGAGTGGTGAGTACTCCCACGAGTTTGATCCCCCGCAGCGACGATTTTTAATTTTCTTTTGAATTCGAATTTCGGTAGTGGTGAACCGGATGATTTGGGTTTGTTTCCAAACAACGAAATTCGGGATTGGTTACAATTTTCTCACGTGTGTTTACAAATAATATATTTTTCAGAGGTCGATGTAATACAGTAGTGAGTATTCCCGCTTGTCACTCGAGAGACCTGAGTTTGAACCCCGACAATAATAAGCTTAATTTTCTTTTGAAAATTTGCACCGCATTTGAAATTGGATTACTTGTTCCGAATCTTCGATTGATAAAATCTAGAGCGTTGACAATGGATCACTTTTTCTAAAGACGATTGGTAAAATCTGGAGCGTTAACAAATAATTTATTTTTTATGAGTCGTTTTAGTGATACAATGGAGAGTATTTCCGCTTGTCATTCGAGTTATTATGTTCTAGAGGTCGTTGTAATACAAGGGCGAGCAGTCCTGCTTGTCACTCAGTGACCCAAGTTTGATCCCGAACAATAACAAGTTTAATCTTGTTTTTACAATTTTAGTCGGATTCAAAATTGAATTACTTTTTATAACGGCGATGGATAAAATCTGGTTTGTTAACAAATATTATATTTTTCGAAAGTCGTCGTTGTAGAGTGGTGAGTACTCCCACGAGTTTGATCCCCCGCAGCGACGATTTTTAATTTTCTTTTGAATTCGAAATTCGGTAGTGGTGAACCGGATGATTTGGGTTTGTTTCCCAACAACGAAATTCGGGATTGGATTCCTTTTTCTCTCGTGTGTTTACAAATAATATATTTTTCAGAGGTCGATGTAATACAGTAGTGAGTATTCCCGCTTGTCACTCGAGAGACCTGAGTTTGGACCTCGACAATAATAAGCTTAATTTTCTTTTGAAAATTTGAACCGCATTTGAAATTGGATTACGTGTTTTGAATCTTCGATTGATAAAATCTAGAGCGTTGACAATGGATCACATTTTCTAAAGACGATTGGTAAAATCTGGAGCGTTAACAAATAATTTATTTTTTATGAGTCGTTTTAGTGATACAATGGAGAGTATTTCCGCTTGTCATTCGAGTTATTATGTTCTAGAGGTCGTTGTAATACAAGGGCGAGCAGTCCTGCTTGTCACTCAGTGACCCAAGTTTGATCCCGAACAATAACAAGTTTAATCTTGTTTTTACAATTTTAGTCGGATTCAAAATTGAATTACTTTTTATAACGGCGATGGATAAAATCTGGTTTGTTAACAAATATTATATTTTTTGAAAGCCGTCGTTGTAGAGTGGTGAGTACTCCCACGAGTTTGATCCCCCACAGCGACGATTTTTAATTTTCTTTTGAATTCGAAATTCGGTAGTGGTGAACCGGACTATTTGGGTTTGTTCCCCAACAACGAAATTCGGGATTGAATTCCTTTTTCTCTCGTGTGTTAACAAATAATATATTTTTCAGAGGTCGATGTAATACAGTAGTGAGTATTCTCGCTTGTCACTCGAGAGACGTGAGTTTGAACCCTGACAATAATAAGCTTCATTTTCTTTTGACAATTTTCACCGCATTTGAAATTGGATTACTTGTTCCGAATCTTCGATTGATAAAATCTAGAGCGTTGACAATGGATCACTTTTTCTAAAGACGATTGGTAAAATCTAAGCGTTAATAAATCATTTATTTTTTATGACTCGCTGTAGTGGTACAGTGGGAAGTATTTCCACTTGTTACTCGAGTTATTATGTTTAAGAGGTCGTTGTAATACAAGGCAGAGCATTCCTGCTTGTCACTCAAGTGACCTGAGTTTGATCTCGAACAATAACAAGTTTAATCTTGTTTTGACAATTTTAGTCGGATTCAAAATTGTATTACCTTTTGTAACGGCGATTGATAAAATCTAGTGTGTTAACAAATATTATATTTTTCGAAAGTCGTCGTTGTAGAGTGGTGAGTACTCCCACGAGTTTGATCCCCCGCAGCGACGATTTTTAATTTTCTTTTGAATTCGAAATCTGGTAGTGGTGAACCGGATGATTTGGGTTTGTTTCCCAACAACGAAATTCGGGATTGGATTCCTTTTTCTCTCGTGTGTTAAAAAATAATATATTTTTCAGAGGTCGAAGTAATACAGTAATGAGTATTCCTGCTTGTCAGTCGAGAGACCTGAGTTTGAACCCCGACAATCATAAGCTTAATTTTCTTTTTACAATTTCCACCGGGTTCGAAATTGTATTACTCATTACGAATCTTCGATGGATAAAATCTAGAGCGTTGACAATGGATCACTTTTTCTAAAGACGATTGGTAAAATCTGGAGCCTTAACAAATAATTTATCTTTTATGAGTCGTTTTAGTGGTACAATGGGGAGTATTTCTGCTTGTAATTCGAGTTATTATGTTCCAGAGGTCGTTGTAATACAAGGGCGAGCATTCCTGCTTGTCACTCAGTGACCCAAGTTTTATCACGGACAATAACAAGTTTAATCTTGTTTTTACAATTTTAGTCGGATTAAAAATTGAATTACTTTTTGTAACGGCGATGGATAAAATCTGGTTTGTTTACAATTTTAGTCGGATTAAAAATTGAATTACTTTTTGTAACGGCGATGGATAAAATCTGGTTTGTTAACAAATATTATATTTTTCGAAATTCGTCGTTGTAGAGTGGTGAGTACTCCCACGAGTTTGATCCCCCGCAGCGACGATTTTTAATTGTCTTTTGAATTCGAAATTCGGTAGTGGTGAACCGGACTATTTGGGTTTGTTTCCCAACAACGAAATTCGGGGATTGGATTCCTTTTTCTCTCCTGTGTTAACAAATAATATATTTTTTAGATGACGATGTAATACAGTAGTGAGTATTCCCGCTTGTCACTCGAGAGACTTGAGTTTGAACCGAGACAATAATAAGTTTAATTTTCTTTTGACAATTTTCACCAGATTTGAAATTTGATTACTTGTTCTGAATCTTCGATTGATAAAATCTAGAGCGTTGACAATGGATCACTTTTTCTATAGACGATTGGTAAAATCTGGAGCGTTAACAAATAATTTATTTTTTATGCGTCGTTTTAGTGCTATAATTGAGAGTATTTCCACTTGTCATTCGAGTTATTATGTTACAGAGATCGTTGTAATACAAGGGCGAGCATTCCTGCTTGTCACTCTGTGACCCAAGTTTGATCCCGAACAATAACAAGTTTAATCTTGTTTTTACAATTTTAGTCGGATTCAAAATTGAATTACTTTTTGTAACGGCGATGGATAAAATCTTGTTTGTTAACAAATTGAGTGTTGAATCCAAATGAAGAAAGTCAAAATGTTGACTTCATTTAATGGAAAAATACATGTTAGTGGAATTTTGAGGTGTCAAAATTTTGTTTAACCAAATTTACATGCTTGCCAAATAAACCCCCACAAATTAGAGTGAAATTTTGAGTGTCAAAATTTGATGATCTCAAATTTGCATGAACATGCAAACATGACTCTATAAATAGAGTGATCATAATACATGAAAGACCTTTTCTTCTTCTTGGTGAAAAACCTTAGAAAAAACCTCTCACAAACACTCTATTCATATATACAAAATCCCTCCCAGGTTTAAGTCACTCATCGGATTCCACAATCCCGTTCTAAGGCCGGAGGATAGTGGAGAAAATACTAATGGTGGTTCGAAACCGGTTCGTGAGGAAAAAGAAATTTGAACTACAAAAGGTTAGTATTCAAACTCATTAAGCTTTAATGCTTATGATCATGCTAGTTATTTACTATAATTGATGTTCTAAAAGTGCCCAAGATCCAAATTGCTTCTGCATGTGTTATATTAACACCATAAAAAATAACCCAATAAATGAACTCTGTTGCCTATAAAAATTTATTATGACATATTAAGATTATATATGAAATTTGGCGGTGATTGGATAAGGTTAAGTACCTAAACCAAGAAATTGTGTAAAATTACCATAATACCCTTAA